>NC_052350.1:60248282-60291805 GCF_009727055.1 Benincasa hispida | reverse complement strand
TATTTTTAATTTAATTAAAGAGGGGGAGTTACAACCCCTTCCCCCCTTAATTTCTCTGAAAATAGACGCGCAGTGAGGGGGTTGTTGAACGATTTTCCATCTTCTTCCTCTTGTTTATAGAGAAGAGTGCTCTCTGAGAAAAAAAAAAAATCTTCTCATCCACTCATCACTCCTCCAAAAATTGTGTAGAGCCCACCATTTATACCCAATTCTCATCTCAAGAGAATACAGAGGGTCCTTAAGTGGTGGTGTCTTGGTCTAGAGATCAAATTGTCATCGTGGATCGAGGGATGACAGATAAGATTGACTTCAAGGGTAAGTGTTACTTCTTCCCCTCTTCTTCTCCCTGTAAAAGCATGCTGTAAATTTCAAGTTTTAATGCATAATCTTCTCTGTTTTGATTATGTAATTTTATCAATTATGTGAAACTAAAAATGAGAATGATATCTGTTTCCACTGTGAAACCTTCGATGGTTTCCTTTAATTTTTACTTATGATACAATTATATATAAATATGTTTATTTTAGTTTTATTTAATTTCATTATTTTTTGGATAATTTATTCTCTAACAACTCCTAAAATAGTTTTCTAAGCACTTTAGAAAGAAAATTTTCATTAAATAAATTGATATTGAGTTTTATTATTAATTCAATCTATGAAAATAATTAAATCAATTTTTTACATATTAACATTTTACTTCCTTTATAATAAAAATTTAAATAAAATGATCTAGGTAACCTGAACCAACTCAACCCAAATGGTTTATGGTTCAGTTGGTTCGAGTTTATTTTTTAATAAGAGTTATTTGGTGTGAAGAAGTTTAGAACTCGAACAATTGGGATTAGGACTAAAGCATTTCAATTCAATCCAATCCAACCCAACCTAATCCACGAACACCCCTAGTCTATGGATGTTCATCTTGATTTATTATCATGATTGTGTTTCTTTTTGAATGACTGACAATCTAGACAAAGTTGCATGATTTATCACTATAGATTAAGCATTAATCGAAAATTGTTGAGCTCCCCTTAAACGCATGATAACAAGGTTAAGTTAAACTTATGGATTTGTTTAGCTACTATTCTATTAGCATTGTTTAATTAACTTAGTTGAATATCATATTATTTGATTTGTGAGGCATTACTTGCATGTCATGCATCTTAGCATATCCCTAGAACTTAATGTGGTTAGTTGGCAGCATTACAACTGAGCATGTTGATTGATTAGTAGTTTGAACTTCCATTTAGTATTAGTAAGTGAGTTGGTTATGCATAGGCATAATCCTAGGATCAATATTACAATTGGGTGATTCCATTTTCCTAAACTAAAGGTATCTAGTTAGGTTGCTTTCAAAGAATCAATCACTTTATTTTATTTTACTCAAAAACTCAAGACCACCACATTCCCCCCTCCCCCCCACCCCCCCCACATTTAATCAGTTTAAGAATTGACTTTGTGAAATTAATCTTTGTGCTTCTTTGCAGATTGACTTGGTCTTGCTACTAATACTACTAAGTAGTATATGTTGTGATGATTGGTACTATAAGTTTATTTGATCAATTTGAAGGCCTTGACAACCTTCAATTCTTCAATAGTGAACTCAAAGAGATACCATGAGGGATATGTTGAGGATCCCAAGAAAAATCAAGGGACCTATGAACCTATTGGTGAAAATTTCTTATTTTTTAAATGAAAGAAAAAGAAAAGTGGAGAATCCCACATTGGTTGGGACAAAAAGGAAATGACTCCTTATTTACCCATACTTTCCTTTTGAGTTTGGGTCCTAAGGGATACCCAAGTTTCAGAAGGGATGAGAAGGTAGGAAAAATGAGGGTTTGATGGTCTTTCCATACATGCGTTGTCGCGGCCAATTACACTTTGGGGCTTTTCTTTTTTAACTTTTTATGTTTTTGTTCTTTATTTTTTTTTTATCATTTTTAATCTTTTTTTAATGGTTAGATTTAAGTGTACTTTTCATTAAAATGAGTTGTGTGTTGGGATTTTTAAGTGGTTGGATAATAACTTATAGAAATACAAGTTCTTTTGCCTATTTTATTTAAAATAATTAGAGAAAATCTCTGAAAATGCGACAACTTGATAAGGAAAAATAATTACATCATGTGATCACACACACAAAACCTAATCTGTCTACAAAAGGTTAAAAATCATACTTTGTTTGGTGTAGAAAATCTGCCGATGCGATCACATGTGTTCCAATGCCAACATATGATTGCGTAGTTGGCCAAGTCAGTGGCTTCAAGCGATGAGATATGACATGACGTATAGGCGGTGGAAGTTAAATCAAAGGTCAAACTAGTAGGTGATAAGAAAGCTTCATTGTAGAACCAATGAACTTCTGACACGTAGCATGTGGCGTATCAGAGTATAGAATTTAATGCATCTTATCAGCGCAATCATTAGGAATAGAGAAAAAACTGCCTCTGAACGCTTATAAATATGCCATGAAATCGCCATGCAAAAACACACGAGGATAATAGGAAAGAAAACTCTACAAGAATTCCACTCCGCTTTCCACCATTTAAAAAGCTTAAGGAAAAACTTAAGAATCACTTTTGGAGGCAGAAGAGGAACCCATTCTCAACACTCGTAGTGAAGTAGTCATTGATAATGCCGGAGAAAGCAAGAAATTGCACATCATGACTTGTTTCTCTATCTCTGTTTCCTTATCTTAGTGTATCTATATTGCACAAACTTCGAAAGACCTTTTTTTTCCCAATATGAATACATATTCAGTTAATTCCTCATCCATATTTTCTATTCTCATTATGAGTCACTAAACCATTTATGGGTCGAGAAGCATTTAGCTAATATGAATTAAGAAATATTTAAACCATGTATTATGCTTTCTTTAGGCATACTTATTGAAATGTTTAAATAACTCGAAAGATTATTCTAAGTAGATTAAATCTAGGTTCGAAAGAACTAGAGATTTAGAACTCATAAAATAAGAAGATGTGCTCTTTAGAAATAAAGAAATATCTTTTGCAATATGCACACATCGCATGTGTCCTAGATATAGGATATTATGGCTATATATGCTGAAAGGTGGTTATAATATCGAGTGTACTGCTTGAACGCATGAGTTATATATTTTCTTAGGGAATGTTAGTGAATATTATTCTCGACCCAACCAACTCTCATTTGAATTTCACATTCATCGCATACATTGCTTCACTTGAAGTGTAAATCCCGTTGCATCCATTATTAAAATTAATCTTAGCATAAAAATAGCTTCAAAATCCATCACCTGTTTAGTGTTCAAATTGTGTCAAGATCAGAACATTAATTGTCAATGCATTCACAACAACGCAATCCCTGAGTTCGATCCTGGACTCACTAGGACTCTAGTTGAGCTTATACTTGGGTTTAACTAGATAAAACAGTGTGTTATGACCAAAATTTCAACATTTATTTCATCGCATTGGGCCTAAATTTGGAAAAAAAAAGGTGACCCAACGTACCTAGAAGCAGATACGCATATCTGAAAATTAAAAAAAAATAGATACTTCAAATAATGTATCAGACACGTATCTGCCACGTATCTAAACGTATCCATTTCTGATATGTATTTGATATTGATTCTCTGTACAATTAGAAGTATCTGTGTTTCCTAGGCCTTCAAGGCCTATAAATAAATTGTGTTTCGGTTCTTCAAAAAGGACATTGAAAAATAATCGTAGTTATTCCCTCGTTGTGTTTTCTTTCTCAACCGTGTGTTCTTTTCTATGTTTCCCTAGCATAGTTTAGAAGGGTGTGAGCATTTTTGATAGGTTTTTGATGCAGATCCATCGAGATAGACATAATCTGGGTTGCTTTATCCTAGGGACGACGTGACATTTTTGTTTAACTGCTTGCACAAAAGGTAGAATCACGAAATGTCTTAAAGAGAGCATGATTCGCGACCCAGCCTCTCACAAGTTTCTGTAGGCAAGTTTTGTTCGTTATTATTCTTGACCAAATAAATTATAACTAAGTACTATAAGGATAAGAGTTATTGTGATATTAGTATTTAGTCAAGAATGTCTTGATTTAGTGAAAGACTATTTGATTTCCCTTGGGTGGGGGCTATTCTGACTCACTGAAGTATCGTAGAAAAAGAATAATGAGTATTGGTACATTATTATTTTCTTAATAAATTGGATTAAAAAATTAGAGTTAATCCATTCACTAATAAATTGTTTACTTTTCAGCAATGACAACATCAGTTATACAACTTCTAGCTTCATAAAAACTTAATGGCGATAATTACGGAACTTGAAAATCGAAATTCAATATGATACTAGTAATAGATGATCTCTGATTCGTCTTAACAGAGGAATGTCCTCTAACCCCTAGTCCTAATGCAAACCAAAAAGTACGGGATGCATATGAAAAACGGGTTAAAGCTAATGAGAAGGATCGGGTTTATATTTTAGCCAGTAGCCAGTATATGTGACGTACTGTCTAAGAAACACGAGAAGTTAGCTACTGCAAGAGAGATCATGGACTCTTGCAGGGCCTATTTGGACAATCGTCCACGTTTGCCATGCATGACACAATTAAATTCGTTTACAAATGCAGAATGAAGGAAGGAACCTCGGTAAGGGAACATATTTTGAACATGATGGTCACTTCAATATTGTAGAAGTGAATGGAGCCATCATGAATGAGAAGAGTCAAGTTGGATTCATCATGTAGTCTCTTCGAAGAGCTTTTTTCAATTCAAAACGAATGCTATGATGAATAAGATAGAGTACAATCTGACAAGTCTTCTCAACGAACTCCATATTTATGAATCTTTATTGAAAAATAAAAGTTAAGAGGCAGAAGCAAATGTTACTTCCACCTCAAAGAGAAAACTCTAGAAAGAATCATCTTCTAGGAGTAAATCTGGCCCTTTTTTCTCCAAGAATAAAGGTATTCAAAAGAAAAAGAAGAAAACTGGGAAGGGGAAGGCTTCAACTGCACATAAAGCTGGAAAAAAAAAGGTAAATTAGATTTATTAGTAATTGAAACATGTATAGTAGAGAATGAAGATTCTACCTGGATACTAGATTTAGGGGCCACTAATCATGCTTGTTTTTCTACTCTGAAACTAGTTTCTGGAGAAAACTTGAAGAAGATGAGATTACTCTCCGAGTTGGATCCAGGGAGCGCATCTCAGTGAAAGCAGTGGAAGTAGTTAAGTTAACTTTTGAAAATAGATATCCATATTTAGAAAATGTTCTCTATGTACATTTTTGTAAAAGAAATTTGATATCTATTTCCTGTTTCTTGGAACATATGTACAATGTAAATTTTAGTCATAATGAAGTATTCATTACAAAAAAGAGGTCTACAAATCTATTCGGCAAACTTAGAAAGTAACTTATACAAGTTTAAACCATCTAATGTTTAAGCTGTATATAACACATAAATGTTTAAAACAACTGAAACTCAAAGAAAAATGCAACACATTTCTTTAAGTACCTATCTTTGCCATTCGAAACTTGGTCACATTAATCTTAATAGGATTGAGAGATTGGTTAACAGAGGACTTCTAAACAAGTTAGAAGATAACACTTTGTTGTCGTGTGAGTCATGTCTCGAAGAAAAAATGACAAAAAGACCTTTTTCTGGAAAAGGTCTTCCAGCCAAAGAAACCTTAGAGCTCGTGCATTCAGACCTCTGTGGCCCGATGAATGTTAAAACAGGAGAAGCTTATGAATATTTCATTAGCTTTATTGATGATTATTCAACATACAGTTACATTTACGTAATTCATTACAAGTATGAAGCTCTTGAATAGTTCAAGAAATTTAAGACCGAGGTTGAGAACCAATTAGGTAAATCTATTAAGACACTTTGATCAGATCGAGATGGGGAATATTTGGACTTGAAATTCCAAGAGTATATGATAAAGCACAGGATTTAGTCACAACACTCTAAACTAAGAACGCCTCAGCAAAACAGTGTATCTGAACAGAGAAATAGAACCTTGTTAGACATGGTTCGGTCCATGATAAGTTATGCTCAGTTGCTTAACTCGTTCTGGGGGTATGCGGTAGAAACTACAGCTTACATTTTGAATAACGTTCCCTCTAAAAGTATTTCAAAAACACCTTATGAGTTATGGACAAGGCGTAAAGCTAGTTTATGTCATTTCTGGATTTGGGGTTGTTTGACACAAGTGTTGGTGTAAAATACTAAGAAATTGGAATATCGTTCAAAATTATGCCTGTTTATGGGTTACTCTAAAGGAACGAGAGGTGGTCAGTTTCATGATTCTTAAGATGATAAGGTAATTTTATCGAAAAATGCAACATTCCTAGAGGAAGACCAAATTCAAGATCATAAACCCCACAGTAAACTAGTATTGGAAGAGATTTCAAAAGATGCTACAGACGGATCAACAAAAGTTATTGATCAGGCTCGCTCATCAACAAAAGTTGTTAATAGATCAAGGACATATACCCATCTCATCCTTCTCATGAGTGGTTGTCAGACACCCTAACCGCCATATGGGTTTAACTGAAACCAAACTCACCATACTTGATGATGGCTTAGAGGATCCATTAACATATAAACAAGCTTCAGTGGATTAAAGTCATGGATCTTGAAATGGAGTCTATGTACTTTAATTCAGTTTGGGAACTTATAGATAAACCTAATGAGGTAAGATTTATCGGTTGTAAATGGATCTACAAGCGTAAAAGAGACCATACGAGGAAGGTATAGACCTATAAAACCTTGTTAGTAGCAAATGGTTATACCCAGGTTGAGGGGGTGGACTATGAAGAAACCTTCTCACCTGTTGCCATGATTAAATCAATAAGGATACTCTTGTCCATTGCCACTTTTTATAATTATAAAATTTGGCAAATGGATGTCAAGACTGCATTTCTAAATGGTAATCTTGAAGAGAGTATTTATATGATCCAACCAAAAGAGTTCATTGAACAGGGTCATAAGAAAAAGTTTGCAAATTGAAGAGATCTATTTATGGATTAAAGTAGGCGTCCAGATCCTGGAATATAATATTTGATACTGTGGTAAAATCTTATAGTTTTGAACAGAACGTTGATGAACGGTGTGTATACAAAAGAATCATCAACTCCACTATAGCATTTCTAGTTCTGTATGTAGATGATATCCTACTTATTGAAAATAATGTAGGATATCTAATTGACATAAAAAATTGGCTAGCAACCCAATTTCAGATGAAAGATCCGGGAGAGGCGCATTATGTTCTTGGGATTCAAATAGTTTGAAATCGAAAGAATAGAACGCTAGCTATGTGTCAAACATCTTATATAGAAAAGATGTTGTCTAGGTTTAAGATGTAGGATTCCAAAAGCGGTCTTTAACCTTTTAGGAATGGAAAATATTTGTCAAAGGAACAATGTCATAAGGCACCTCAAGAAGTTAAGGATTGAGATGGGTTCCCTATGCATCAGTAGTCGGAAGTCTGATGTATACAATGTTTTGTACTCGTCTACACATATGTTTTGCAATAGGGATTGTCAGTAGGTATCAGTCCAATCCTAGTTATGCACAATGGACTGTTGTTAAGAATGTTCTCAAGTATCTTAGAAGAACAAGGAACTACGTGCTCGTATATGGAAATAAGAATTTGATCCTTATAGGATATACTGACTCCGATTTTCAAACCAATATAGACTCTAAGAGATCTACTTCGGGATCGGTGTTCACTCTAAATGAAAGAGAAATAGTATGGAGAAGTATTAAGCAGAGTTGCATTGTAGACTCCTCAATGGAAGCAGAATATGTTGCTACATGTGTAGCAGCCAAGGAAGTAGTATAGCTTAGGAAGTTTCTAGCTGATCTGGAAATTGTTCTAGATATGCATCTGTCAATCACTTTGTATTGCGATAGCAGTAGGGCAGTAGTGAACTCCAATGAACCTAGAAGCCATAAGTACGAAAAACATATTGAGCGAAAATATCATCTCATCAGAGAGATAATGCTAAGAGGAGATGTTATTGTGAGACAAATAGCGTCTGAGCACAATATTGTTGATTCGTCTACAAAGGACTTCCCGACTAATTTTTTCGAGGGTCACCTGAAGAATTTAGAACTATGGGTAGAAAAAATAGGGCAAGTGGGCAAAATAGTGGGTAAAGGATGTCCTAGTTTATTGTATTTAGATTTCTCTCACGGTACTCAACTGTTTTTTTTATCCCACTAAGAGTTTTAGTCCAAGTGGGAGTTTGTTGGGTTGCATGTCTTAGAACTCGTAGTTTGTAAACAGTAAACATACATGAAGTTTATTCAGACAAATGTTGTTGAATGAAAATGAATTGATAGCTCTAAATCCAATAAACTACTTGGCTATTGTTATGAATACTTGGACTTTATGTGAAGACACATACTGGATCAAGTTCGAGTATAATAGCCTAAATAGTCTATAGTACTTGGATTAGGTTGGATGCCTATTTCTGGAGATATTATTGAATACGACCCGCTTTATGATTGTTACAAATATTGTGATGTGTCATGAACGATGTGACCAGTTCATTCATGTAGAGGCATGTGAGCAGGGGTACTCTACACGATAAGATTGTGTAAGACTGACCACGAAATAATCACTATTACGTATTAACACTGATTAATTTCACTTCTTGATGACCTAGATAACTTGATCTGAATCCTAAGTTGTTTATCAACTCCTGTTTATTCGGGATTGTCGCTTGATCTGCATAGATGAGGGTAAGCTCAATAGCGCTACTCAATATGCCTCTTATTTTAGGGATAAGATCGGGTAGATAGCTAGGGACATAGAATTTGGAAGATGGAATTCACTCCTACCCATTTTAATGATAGTAGAAAGGTTGTTCCCTGAAGGGTCGATCCCAGGTCTTGAACAAGGGGCCCCACCTCTCGTTGGCCTGAGAGGGAATGGATTAATGATTAAGATCCTAAATCAATGGTTCATTAGAGGGACAATAGTACTTAAGGAGAAAAGATGTAACTCAAGGGTAAAACGGTAATTGATCTAGCTGAGGTTACAAACAACCTGTGAAGGATCAACTTATCAATGACGATTATATCAAATGGACACATAATATATCTACAGTGAGGGGAGTACAACTACAAGCTATAGTGGACAGTCCTATTAGTTAACGAATGTTGACTAACTATGTTAAAGAGTTTGACCAGTTAGTCTCAAATCGTTGGAGCCCATGATCTGTAGGTCCATCGGGTCTCCTTGCTAGCACACTACGGGCAAAATTAAAGAACTAGGTGAAGTAAGAATTTGAAATGTTCAAATTCGATCTTTAGGAAAAATTGTATTTTATATGAGATATAATTTACAATTAAATAATATATTAATTATTTTTGGAGAGTATATTTTATATTAAATAAAATATTAGATGAAAATGTTTTAAAAAATTGATTAATGTGATATTAAATTATTTATTTTATTTAGTTAAATTTTTTAATTAGATAATTTCTAATCATAATATGAAAAATGTATTTCATATTTTGTCAAAAAAAACTGTTTTATTATAGAATTACTTTAATAAACAATTAGTTAGCAGAAAAATCCTATTGTTGGATTTCTCCACTAACTAAGTGGATTATGAAGTGTTTCATGCTAAGCTTGACACCAATTTGTAACATGCAAATGAAGTTTGAGCTGGAGGCCATGCAAGAAGAGTTTTTGCATGTGTTTTAGTTATAAATAGGTTTTGATTTTCAAATGCTAAAAGATTATGCTTCTTTGACTTTTGACAATTATTCTTCCATAAACTCTCCTTGACTCTCCAAATTAATTAGTAAATTCCCTTTGTTTCACTAAAGATTCGATCCCACAACCGTGTTCTTCAACCGGAGAATAGTGAGGATTTATCGTTGGTGGTGTCGATTGCTCATGGAGACGAAGATACCTCTGGAAACTACAAAGGTTGTATATCTAACTCTCTTTGTATGTTTAATCCTAGTTAATTTAATGTAATTAGAGTGTTAATGATCCATTGCTTCTGTTGTGCATGCTGTTTATTATCCATCAACACATCTCATATGCAACAATGAATCAAGTACTGCTTAAAGACTCTATTATAGAAACTAGTCAGAAAATTGACTTTGTTTTTTGTTTTAATCTATTCATATCCTTTGAGGTTATCCCCCCATCAATGAAGATCACAAAACTAATTGAGATTAAGTACATTAATTCATCTCAAATTTGTGACTTCAACAACATTTCTCTTTGTCAACTTCCATCAACTCTTGTCATTTAGCATGACAACTTTGAATTCCAATAAGTTATATCTTAAGTAGAGTCATTGCATAGCTCTCCCACTACTCAAAGGTTTATAAGTTTCCATCTTGTCATCTTGTATGACAATGAAGACTTCAAGTAAGCCTTTGAAAAGTTGAGTTATATCATAACTCTCCCACTACAATGAAGACTTATCAGTTTAACAATTAGAAAATGACATTCAAATGAAAAAGAATAGTTAATGAACTTATTAACTATCATGTGGTTTTACTTGAAACTAATTCATCAACACTACACAACCCTTTTACAGGTCTATAACGTTTAACTTTCCAAATGAATTAGTATTTGTCACATAAATACATCATTTTACTTTGGAATGTTAAAAAAAAAAAAAAAAAAAAAACCATTTATAAACTCCTCATGGACTACCTACAACTAGCCATACTTTTGAACATTTATTTCATCAAGGGTTTGTCTTGACAAAAGTGTCTCAACTTACCCAAAACTGAAATGTCATAAATCGTTTTACAATAGTTCTCAACAATGATCATTTTGGAGAAAATAACGTTCAAACAATGAAATCTCTATAATATTTCTTTAGTGGAGTTAGGCATCAGTGTAATTCTAAAAGATTAGGACTTTGTTTAATAAAATACTTAAAATATACAAAGTTCAACAAGATCATATTTCTCTTGCTTCAACACAATTTCATCCAAATTGTACCTAATGCTCGAAATTGAAATCTCATCTTACTTCTATCAATTAGGCTGAGTACAATAATAAACTTGTACTAATCATTGTGATCAGATCATAATGTCACAATAAGATTTCCTAAATGACTTAAACCTTAGTCTAATTTCTTTTGAACATTTCAAAGAAAATAAGACTTAAGTTCATTAGAATAAGATACATTCATTCATAAATACTCATCAATCGTATTAATGATTCATTTATAAAGTCAAACTTATGTTATTAATCATAAGACCACATGGGTCAAAGAAAGTCCAACATTGGCCAGGTAACATTATCTAATAAGATCTTAATGACACACCTGCATGAGAAGCAAGGTCTTTGACAAGTAATTATGATGAATTAACTCTAACTGTTAGAGAATTACATGTCACTGTCATTTAAAAGGCCAAAGACATGTACCCTATTCAGGAGAATAAAATCTATCTTTCATTTTGGATTCATTAATCCTTACACTCTCTCAATTTATTACGTAAATGGGTTAACCTTTAATACACATAAATGTGTTTATTTAAAGCTGAACATATTTTCAAAACAACTTTTGAAAACATATCTAATTACTAAAACTATTCAACAGCTATGAAATATTTAGTAATCAATTTTGGAGAAATTGAATTTCTCTTATAGTGATAAAAACACCATATTCAACATAGATAAACAACATCTTAATACCTCCCACTTTTTTAACTGAGATGAGCTCCCTGTTGCCAATTAGTAGAGCTATTCCACTGAATTAAATATTTGCCAAGATTTACAATCTAATTGTAATGAAGAAAAATTTCGATAGTGAATTATTATTCAACAATCAAGGTGTGAATCTGTATTGTCCACCAAGAATTCAGTAAACTAAATTTACTTATTCTTATTTTTCTTCTCTTTGAGGTATTTCTAAAATTCCTCGTCATCTGACATCTCAAACTAATTAAGAAATATTTTCCTTATTAGTTCTAATCATAATAATTATTTCCTAATTAGTTCTAATCATAATAATTTTCTTGAACACCAATATTACTTAACTTTGAAGGTCATTTAGTTTCCCATGACTTTAACATACAATATGTTCTATCATGACTTTATCTTATGATCCAGATACATCATATGTAATCTAGATAATAATAAAAGTAGGCTATCATTGTAAAGATTATTCATGAACACTTCTGAAAGAGTTACGAACAAGATAGGGGAAGCAATTTGGATATATAAAAAAAAAACTCTAATTACACTAATTTCATGGATTATGCATGCTTCTTCAAGAAAGGAAAAAAGGGTTTAAGAACAATAACCTTTGTAGCTCAAAATTCTCCCTCTCCTCTTGATGATTTTGATCATGAACACGTCGCGGACCACCGCTAGAGTCTTCCCTGTTATTCTCTGACCTTATAACGAATCGTGGGATTCAAATTTTTTATGAATTTTAAAGAATTTTTTAATTTGGGTATATTTGGTTGAATTTTTTTTAGAGAGAAATTTTGCCTTTAAATTCACCTCCAAATCTCATCCTCTTTTCTTCCATGTATAGAAGAAGTTATGCATGATGGGATTAACAACAAATTGACAAGAAATTGTCCCCTTTTTTGGTGAAATTCATGTGGCCATATGCGGATTTAGAGTGTTTAAGCAAGTAGGTTAGTCAAAATTCATCTAAATTCACTAATCATTTTAAATTAAATTTCTTAAATTCAAATTTTAATTTGAAATTCCAAAATCCACTTTGAATTAAAAATTATTTTAAAATTAATATTAATTTAAATAATTAACTTTAAATAAAAATTTTAAATAATTAAATGTTTAATTAAACCTTTTAGTAAAATAATATTTAATTGAACATTTAAATAAAATAATAATTAATTAAACATTTTAATTAATTTAAATTAATTTAATATCAAATATTAAATTGATATTTTTCCACTTAATTCCGACTTCTCTGAAAAAAAAATATTAAATTAAATTTAAATATTTCCAACACTCCTTATCCTTTATTTCATAATTAAATGACTTTTGGTTTAATTACATCATATATAACTAACCCTTATTCCTTTAATCCAATTTTAACGTTTCAAATTCGCTCATCACATTGCTCTAAGGTTTAACCCGATATGAGCTAGTAGAGAGATCTAATGAACCTATAGATTATGAGCTCCAACAATCTGAGTTTAACCGGCCAAACTTTTTAATCTAGTTAACCAACATTCGTTAAGGACTGGGACACTTCACTAAAGCCCAATAGTTGCACTATCCTCATTATAGATTTATTTTCGCCCACTTGATATAACCATGATCAGTAAGTTGATCCTTCATAGGTTGTTCATAACTACAATCGGATCAAAATAACTATTTTGCCCCTGTAATTACTTCTTGTACCTTATGTTCTGCTAATCTTCTAATGAACAATTGATCTGTGGTCTAACTAGTAAACTAAGTTCTTCTCAGGCTAGTGAGAGGAGTGGGGTCCCTTGTTTAAGACTCGGGGTCAGCACTGAAGGGAACAACATCTCTACTATCCCTAGAAGCAGGTAGGAGTGAATTCCATCTCGGTCACCCTGTTTTACCCCTGAAATGGGGGGCTTATTGAGCGATGATCTTGGGCCACTCTCACCCATGCAAATCTAAGGATAATCCCAAATAGAAAAGAGTTTATAATTAGCTCAAGATTTAGATCAGTTTCCTAGGCCATCATATTTAAATAGTCAGTCTTAACAGTAAACGAAGTAATAAAGTAAAAGTGACTATCTCGTGGTCCAGTCTTATTTAAACTCATTGCATTGGACACTCCCACTCATATGTCTCCACATGAACGATTCAAGAACACATTATTTATTTCAAATACAAAGTAGGTCGTATCCAATACCGTTCCTAGAATAAGGTACCCAGCCTTACCCCTATACTATAGACTATTTTGGCTATTTACTCGAACTTGATCTACTTTTATTTCTCTACATAAAGTTCAAATATACATGATATAACCAAGGGTTCTTAGTTTATTGGATTTAGGATTTCAAATCACTAATTAAATAACAACTTTATTGAATAAATGTTAATAACAACTTTATTGAATATAGAATATGTTTTATTGTTTACAAACCACGATTTTTAAGACATAAAATCCAACATACTCCCACTTCCCACTTGGACGAAAACTCCAGTGGGATCATATATATACATAATGTTGAGTTTAAGAGAAAAAAAACATATAAATACAATAAACTAGGGCATCCAACATATACCCTCTTCTCCCACTTACCCTAAATTATACAACTCGTAATCCTGGACTCACTAGGTGACCCTCAAACACTTTAGCCATCAGGGACTTTGTAAATAGATCAACAATGTTATCTTCAGAGGCTATTTGTTTCACAATAACATCTCCTTGTTGGACAATCTCTCAGATGATATGATATTTTTGCTTAATGTGCTTTTTGCGTTTATGGCTTCTAGGTTCTTTGGTATTTTCAATTGCTCCATTGTTATCGAAATAAAGAGTGATTGGCATATGCATATTTGGAACCACTTTCAAATCTATTAAGAACTTTATAAGCCATATAGCTTCCTTTGCTACTTCACACGCAACTACGTACTCAGCCTCCATGGTGAAGTTAGCAATATAACTTTGTTTATGCTCCTCCATTTAGAGTGAACATTGACCCCGATGTGGATTTTCTTGAATTCTTACTGGTCTGAAAATCAAAATCAGTGTATCCTGTAAGGATCAAATCTTAGTTCTCCTTAGATATTTCAGAATTTTTTTAACAACAGTCCAATGATCATATCCTAGATTGAACTAATACCTGTAGACCATTCCCATAGCATAACATATGTCAGGTCATTTACATAACATGACATACATCAGACTACCTACTGCTGAAGCACAGGAAATTTGTTTTATATCCTTAACTTCTTGAGATGTCTTAGAACATTGTTCATTTGACTCATGAATTCCATGCCTGCTGGGTAACATACCTCTTTTGGAATTCTGCATCTTATCTGGACAACATTTTTTCAATATAGGATGCTTGAGACAAAGCTAACGTTCTGTTCTTGCGATTTCGAATAATTTAGATTCCAAGAACATATTGAGTTTCTCCCAAATATTTCATTTAGAATTGGATTGTTAGCCACTATTTAACATCAGTCAAGTATCCTACATCATTCCTAATGAGTAGGATGTCATCTACATAGAATACCTAGAAAGCTACAGTAGTGTTGATAATTTTCTTGTAGACACAAGGTTTGTCAACATTTGTTCGAAGCCATAGGATTTTATCACATTATCAAACCTTATATTCCAGGATCGAGAAGCTTGCTTTAACCCATAAATGGATCGTTTAAGCTTACAAACCTTTTGCTCTTGACCCTGTTCTATAAACCTCTCTGGTTGAGGCATATAGATACACTCTTCAAGATTGCCATTCAGAAAGGTTGTCTTTTCATCCATTTGCTAAATTTCATAATCATAAAATGTGGCAATGAATAAATGTATTCTAATTGACTTTAGCATGGCAACAGGAGAGAAAGTTTCTTCATAATTCACCCTCTTTTCTAGGTATAACCCTTTGCCACTAGTTGAGCCTTAAAAGTCTGTACTTTACCAACTTGGTCTCTTTTCCTCTTGTAGATCCATTTACAACCAATAAAGTTTACATAATTCGGTTGTTTTACAATTTTTTAGACTGAATTGGAGTACATAGACTCTATTTTGAGGACCATGGCCTTGATCAATTGGTCTTAATCTACATCATTTATTACCTATTTATAAGTCAATGGTTCCTCGATGCCATCATCAGGTATAATGACCTGAGTTTCTGTTTAACCCAAGTAAAAGTTAGGCTGATGAACAACCCTCTTACTACATCGAGGCACTCTCAATTCTTGAGATGGATGTGATTGATCAGAAGTGTTTGCCTCAGCAACAACTCTTGTATATGGACCAACCTTATCAACAACTTTTGTTGATTAATCTATAGCTTCTTTGGATATTTCGCTTAATATTAGTTTACTGCGAGGTTGGTGATCTCTCATATGGTCTTCCTCTAAAAATGTAACGTTTCTCGATAGAAATATTTTGTTTTCTTAAGGATAGTAAAATAGACCACCTTTCATTTCTTTGGGATATCCTACAAATAAACACAATTTTGAACGATGTTCTAGTTTTTTAAGGTTTTGTACTAACACATATGCAAGGAATCCCCATATCCTGAAATGACTTAAACTACCTTTACGCCATCTCAATAACTCATAAGGTGTTTCAGAAACACTTAGATGGAACATTATTCAAAATGTAAGTCGCAGCCTCTACTGCATATCCCCAAACTGAACCAAGCAATTGAGCATAGCTCATCCTAATAGAGTTCTTTTTCTTCTTTCTGAAACACCATTTTGCTGTGGTTTTCCAGGTGCTGATAATTAGGACTAGATTCCAAGTTCTATCAAATAGTCTTAGAATCTCAGACCCATATACTCTCCACCTCGATCTGATCGAAGTGTCTTGATTGTTTTACCTAATAGATTCTCAACCTCAACTTTATATTCCTTGAAATTTTCAAGGGATTCAGACTTATGATACATTAGGTAAAGATAGTTATACCTAGAATAGTCATCTACGAAATTGATTATATATTCATACCTCCTCGTGCTTTGATATTTATTGGTCCACAAAGGTCTGAATGCATGAGTTCTAAGGGTTCTTTGGCTCTAAGACCTTTTCAATAAAAGATGTCTTGGTCATTTTACCCTCAAGACAGGACTCACAAGAAGGTAGAGAGTTGTCTTCTAACTGATTTAAGAGTCTACTCTTAACCAATCTCCCAATCCTATTGAGATTAATGTGGTCAAGTCTTAAGTGCCAAAGATAAATATTAAAGAAACTTTCCACCTTTTATTATGAGTTTTAGCTATTTTAAACATCTCGGTATTTAAAAAAACTTTTCTTTGGCCGGTTTTAACATATATAAGTCATCTATAAGTTTTGCATAATAAATTTGAATACCTCTTTTCCTTATATACACTTCATTGATATCAAAAGATACTTCACACATTTGTTCTAGCAGACACGAGATAGATACAAGATTTATTTTCATTTTAGGAACAAAAAGGACATTTTCAAGTAAAATATATCTATCTCCAAAAAACAACTTCAGGTCTCCTACTATTTTAGCTGAGACTACCTCTTCTGTTTCAACCGTGAGAGTTATCTTGTTGTCCATAAGCTACTTCCAAGAACTAGTTTCCTAAAAATAAGAACAACAATAATTAGTGGCCCCTGAATCTAGTATTCAGGTAGAGTAATCAATCTCCACTAAACATATTTTAACAACTAGTAAATTATATTTACCTAGTTTTTCCTTTTCAGCCTTCTTCTTTGCAAAGTGCTTTTGACAATTACGTTTCCAGTGACCATCTATGTTACAGTGGAAACATTTTTCTTTATCTGCAACTTTTTTCTTTCCCTTGTTTGTTGCAGGAGCCTTACCTTCCCCTTTACCCTTCTTCTTCATCTGAATACTTTTTTTCTTAGAAGTGAAAGGTCTAGTCTTAGTTCTCGAGGAAATTCCTCTTTTGAACTTCCTATGGTTATAATGTGTGTTTCCCCTTCTTTTCCCTTCTTTCTCATAAAAGATAGATATGATTGGAGCTCGTTTAAGAGAGTAGTCAAATTGTACTCAATCTTGTTCATCATAGCATTCATTTGGAATTGTAGGAAACTCTTCAGAGGGATTCCACTATGAAACTAACCTGACTTTTCTAATCTATGACAACACCATTTACCTCTACCACATTAATGTAGACCATCATATCCATAACATATTTTCTAACAAAGGTTCCTTCTTTCATATGAGTATTGTAAATGTATTTAATGACATCATGCCTAATTGATGAGGATGATTGTCCAAATAGCGCCTCTATCCAATTCATGATCTCCTTAACAGTGACCAAGCCTTCATGCTTCTTAGCTAAAACATCAGATATGCTTGCTAAGAATAAGCTTTGGCCTTATCATTGGCCCTCGTCCATCTATCATATGCATCCCGAATATTATGATTTGTAGACGAGCTAGGGTTAGAAAGACGTTCCTCCATTAAAACAAACCTTAAATCATCAATTACTAGTATGGTGTTTAAATTTGATTTATAGATTGCACAATTACCACCATTTAATTTATCGGAGGCTAACAATTGCACAAGTGAGCTAGCATGCTGAAAAATAAATAAGTTATATCAGTGAAGCTATTAACTTATTTCATCGAATTAGTTTTTAGCAAAAATAATAATGTACCCATCATTATTCCTCTGCAACGACATTTCAATGAGTCAGAATAACCGTTACCGAGAGGCAGTCAATTACTCCTTCACTGAACTAAGATAATCTTAACCAAATACTAATACTAGAATAACTCTTATTCCTATAGTACTTAGTTACTGCTACTTTGGTCACTTGACTAACACTTAGTAATCCCGTAAGTGTAATACTCCATTATCAAACCTCAGAGATTGGAATCAATAAGCTCTCAAATTGGAAAGACAATGCTGAAAACAGACCTAGAGACCCTATCCATTTTTGGAGTTCACGGTGTTGGATTCTCGCTCTAGGGCAAACTAGCAAGCGTATCATAGGAATCTCATGGTTCAACCTAATGGAGGAGACCATAGGATATGTTGACACATTTCCTTCTCCCACTTACTATGTACAACTTCCCCTATTCACCTTGCTATTGACTCATGTAAACACTTTTCGAATGGAGTAGTCACTTAAAAACGACACGAAGCCAAACTTGAATCTCACAGTGTGCACTCTTAATGATGTGAGAACAATAAAAAGTACTATTTTTCTCTCACTAAAGTGTTCCAGATGCTTGGGTATTCTTTTACTTAAGCATATACTCCAGCTAATAAAATATAACCTAAGTCTAGGTGATACATCGAAGTATAACATTTATACTGGATTTTTAACCTACGATGTCTAGGTGATTAACTTTTTATTACGTCAGATCACTCAAACATACTCTTAAAACCGGGTTAACGAAATTCAAATACTGTCTAGATCTATAGGTAGCAGGTGTTCTTTAAATCGTCAACTTATGTACCTCCAGCCTTATACAAGATCTTAGCCAAGTGAATTTGTAACCAACAGTTTATAAGATAATGATCCTATTTTAACTATTAAAAACCGTTAGTCCTAAGTAGCATGCTTTTTATCTTTGTTATAGATTTTAAATGTCTAATCAATTTTATAACGCTTATAAAATTAGACAAGACCTATAACATACATCTAACATGCATGATATAACACTTATATAATATCCATTTCATGAATCAATATAACAACTTATACTTAATACTCATGAAATCCTACACATGCATACTTTATATATTATAACATTTATAACATACTTTAAATGCATGTTTCATGCTTATCCTATGGTGGGGTTTTAAAACTATATGGCATACTTTATGCACAAACAAGTTAATTTAATTAAAATATACATTCATAATGTATAAATAATTAAAACAACTAAAATTGGATCGGTTTTGGCATCTTAAGCAAAAAAATAACTAAATCATTATAATAACAATTTAAAAAAAACTTGAACTACTCCCGAATTCTTCAAAACAACTCGAACCAGCTTGAAAATGCTTGAATCAGGCTTAAAACTGCTTGAATCGAGCATAAAACCAAGCAAAAATGGCTGAGCCATTTGCAGCAGCCGAGCCAGCCGGTCCTGACCGAACCGGACTGGACCCTTCTTCTTCACTCGTGAACCAAGAGCAGTAGCCTAGAAATTTTTCTTCTCCTCTATTTTTTTGACAACTTGTACCACCTCCATTCTTTTTTAAATTACAACCTAGATTCAATTCTATTGACTCCAAAAATTTTATAGACTCTTTAGCGTACATAAATGCCCATAAAACCACGGGAAGTTACAAATTTAAACGAGCCTAAAAAGATGCCAATATATTGGTTTCCAATTTTAGCAACCAAGAATATTCAACTCATGTAATAATACCCAGCAAGTTTAAATTAATGCAAATTGAATGTTCTAATCATGCTCTAATACCAATTGAGAGAGTTATGAACAAGATAGAGGAGGCAATTTGGATAAAAAAAATACTATAATTACACTAATTTCATGGATTAAGCATGTGTGTTCAAGAAAGGGAAAAAAGTATTTAAGAACAACAACCCTTATAGCTCAAAATTCTCTCTCCTCTGGATGATTTTGATCACGAACATATCGTGGACCAACTCTAGAGTTTTTTCCTCTATTCTTCGACCTTAGAACGGATTGTGGGATCCAAATATTTGATGAATTTTAAGAAATTTTGGAATTTTGGTATTCTCGGTTGAAAATTTTTTAGAGATAAATTTAGCATTAATTCACCCATGAATTCACCTCCAAATGTCATCATCTTTTCTTCCATTTATAGAAGAAGTTATGCATGATAAGATTAACAAAAAAATTGACAACAAATTTGCCCACTTTTTGGTGAAATTCATGTGGCAAGATGTGGATTTAGAGAGTGTTTAAGCAAGTAGGTTAGTCAAAATCCATCTAAATCCACTAACCATTTTAAATTAAATTTATTAAATTAAAATTTGAATTTGAATTTCCAAAATTCACTTCGAATTTAAAATTATTTTAAAATTAAAATATTAAATAATTAATTTTAAATATTTAAATATTTAATTAAACCTTTTGATTACATGATATTTAATTAAAAATTTTATTAAATGATATTTAATTAAATAAATATTAATTAAACATTTTTATTAATTTAAATTAATTTAGTATCAAATATTAAATTAATATTTTCACACTAAATTCCAATTTGTCTAAAAAGAAATAAATAAATCAAATTAAATATTTCCAACGCTTCTTGTCGTTTAATTCATAATTAAATGACTTTTGGCTTTAGTATATTGTATATAACTAACCCTTATTCCTTTAACCGACAAATGTTTCAAATTTGCTCATCACACTCTTCTAAGATTTAACTCGATGAGAACTAGCAGGGAGACCTAATGGACCTATAGATCATGAGCTCCAACAATTTGAGTTTAATGGGTAAACTCTTTAACCTAGTTAACCAACATTCGTTAACTACTGGGACACTCCACTAAAGCCCAGTAGCAGCACTCTCCTCACTATAGATATATTTCTACCCACTTGATATAACCATGATTAGTAAGTTTATCCTTCACAGGTTGTTCGTAATTAGAGCTTAGTCAAAATTATTGTTTTATCCCTGTAATTACTTATTGTTCCTTAAATTTCATTGATCTTTTAATGAACAATTAATCTGTCGTCTAACCAATAAACTAAGTCCTTCTCAGGCTAGTAAGGGGGTAGAACCCCATGTTTAAGACCTGGAGTCAGTACTTATGGGAACAACCTCCCTATTATCCCTAGAAACAAGTAGGAGTGAATTCCATCTCGCATCCTATGTCCCCAACTATCTACCCGGTTTTACCCCTGAAACGGGAGGCTTATTGAGTGGTAATCTTGAGTCACTCTCACCCATTGAAATCTATGGATAATCTCAAATAGATAGGATTTCATAGTTAGCTCAAGATTTAGATCGAGTTACCTAGATCATCGTATTTAAATAGTTATTCTTAACAGTAAGTGACATTATAAAGTAAAAGTGACTATTTCGTGATCCGGTCTTATGCAAACTCATTGCATAGGACACCTCCACTCACATGTCTCCACATGAATGATTCAAGATCACATTTGTATCAAATACAAAGTGGTCCATATCCAATAGTGTCCCCAAGATAAGGTACCCAACCTTACCCCTACACTATAGACAGTTTTGGCTATAGATGAAGAGTTTGATGGGATTGGAGAATCGAGATTGATTGAAGGAAAAAAAAATATAGAAATTGATTATGCGACCATAGTGGAATTGACGAGATGCAAGGGGAAGGAGAATAAAAGAAAAAGAGAGAGAGAAAAACAAATTTAAAAAACAAAGTATGAAGAGAAAGACATATATTTAGGGCATCAATCCCAATAAATTTAGGGCATCAATCCCAACAAATCCCTAATCCAAAAGTGCCTGGAAATAATATAGACATATATTTACAACTATTAGTTGAAGAACTCAAAGAGTTGTGAGACGTAGGTATACTGTAACGACCCGACCCCATAGGACTCAAGTTATGCCATTACTAAACACATACATGCATGGAACTTAAAACAACATCAATTTATAATGAATTAAATGCTAAATAAATAAGGTAATTTCAAAAGACATTCATTAAATTCAAATATTAAAAATAGACGATAGGGTACCCATAAATCATAAATGATAATAAATAGGTCTGAAAACAAATCTTAGTCAAAACTGAAAGTTGAAAAACATGAAAAGGAATCTAAATACCATGAGCGGAAGCATAGAACTGATCCCAGTGGCTCGATCACGGATTCTGCTTGTCAATCGCCGATGCATCTCTACCTTTACCTGAAACAACAACATAAGAAAGGATGAGTATAAAATATTCAGTAAGGAACCCCACTACTGAGGTCGGGCTAGGCATCTATGTCCTTTAGATGCCTACCCCTAGTGAAACATAAAACTGCTCTGTCCTCATGGGACAGATACATACATGAAAAACTGATTTCTATCCTACTGTAGTTAAGTATGCCCACTACATTTTGTGAATCCCGAAGGAAACACAACCCCTGGTGAATCCCAAAGGAAATACAATCATGTGAATCCCGAAGGAAACACAATATCTGGTGAATCCCGAAGGAAACATAACATCTGGTGAATCCTGAAGGTAACACAATCTGGTGAATCCTGAAAGAAACACAATCTGGTGAATCCTGAAGGAAACACAAACTGGTGAATCCCGAAGAAAACACAATATCTAGTGGGCATCTAAATGATCAGTGAGGACACTATCACAATCTCAACATCACAAGTATCACAACATGGTTCTATAACATACACATACATCTCATCATCATGATTCTACCACATACATATACCTCTCTTCATCCTAGTCTCATAACATATATATACATCTCATCATCATAGCTCTATAACACATATATAAATTTCTTCATCATAACTCTACAACATACATATGCATCTCATCATCCTTAGATTTAGCAGGATCTCTAATAACAATAATATACTCAAATCATACTAGTATTCAAACATCTCTATGCGCAACTCATCCTTTAAATTCTCATATCAGCAAGGCATACATAAACATCAAACTATCAATATATCCTCAGTAAATTATTTTTATAAATACCTAGCTCCAGTCCTTTCAAACCTTAGTGAATGAAGGCGGACATAAATATTATGTTAACTAATAATTCTCAATAAATCATAATTACCATTACCGGGTACATGGTCAGTTCCAGTAGTAAAATTAATTACTTTGATGTCAAGATTCACATCTAATCAAGTAACCAAAATAATACAGTAACTCAAGGTAACGGTCCTATCACAGGAGTACAACCATTCAATTCCAGCCCAAACAATTAAATTTCCCTTCCACGATGCTGGACAGCGCCTCATAAATCTCTCAAAATGATGGGTATCAACCAAACCGAAACCAAAAGTTAAAGGATCAATAATTTAATCTACGAAATTCACCCAAAATGTGAAAATCTTACCCAAACACTCAATTGACAACAGAGACACGACGAAGGGGTGAACGAACGGCGAATGATGGTGGCAGAACGAGCAGGGCGATGCGCGGCTAGATCTGAGGCAGAGGGACAAGGCCGGCATTGCATGGTGAGGTGGCAGGTGGCTGAAGGTCGGCTGAAGAAGCCGACAATTGGGTCTTGTTCACGCGCGGGCCGACTGACGTCGACAGCGAGGAGAGACACGGGAGAGAGATGGACATCGGGGTTTTCAACGCGACTAACGAGCAGATCTGCATGCGAAAGACGTCGACGCACAATCGGGACGAGCGTCGGAGGTTGAGCAGCACAGACAGCAGCGATCGGCTGCTAGGCGAACGCTTGGAAGGCGGTGGCAAGGAGGTGTGGAGAGATGGAGGTTGGGGGGGGGGGGGTGGAGGTCTCGGTGACTGCACGAGAAGAAGAAGAAGAAAAAAAAAAAAAAAAAAAAGGGGGGGGGAAAGAAGAAGGAAGAAGAAAAAGAAAAAAAAAAAAGGAATAAAATATAATGAAATAAAATAAAATATCTTATTTTATTTTATTCTATTATGTTTTATCTTATTTTATTTATTTTATTCTCTTTCTCCCAACTTTTAATCCCTTTTTTCCCTTAAATTTTTTAATTCAAAAAGAATTTAACCAATTTCCTTCTAAAATGAAATTTATTCCTGACATTAATTTCAAATTAAATTTGTGTGACACAAAAAGTCCAATTTCTATAATTTTTCTCTGATTAAATAATTTAAAATGAATCATCACGTTCTTAGCAATTAAATCACAATAATTACAATTAAGTTTCCAAAATTCCAAAAATGTCCTTTAATACTAGAAAATATTGAAATTACATTAATAACAAATTCCGGGGTGTTACATATACCTACCTATGATGCATCCAAAAAAGGAAATGTTTACATTTTCTACAGCTTTAATGTGGTCTATCAGTGACTTCCTTGGATATGATAACTTACTGGGATGGAATATACATTCTAAATATGCATGTCCTCATTGTGGGTTTAACACATATTCATTAAAACTTAAACATTCCAAAAAATTTTGTTATATGGGCCATAGGCGATGTTTAGATATCAATCACATATTTCGATATGATAAGAGGTTTGATGGTACTATTGAAGATAAAACAGCCCCAATATTTCTTTCTAGATCAATTATTCTTCAATAATTACAGAATGTCAACGTGACTTTTGGGAAAATTACTCCTATTGAAATGAAAAGAGAATGAGAGGTGGATAATGTTCGATATTCGAGAAGAAAAGCATTTTTTCTCACTTCCTTACTGGGAGTATAATATTATACGACATAATTTGGATATGATGAACATCGAAAAAATATTTTTGATAACATAATTGGAAGACTTTTAAATGATCCAAATAATACTAAAGATCATTTAAATGCACGATTAGACCTTTGAGAAATGGATATAAGACGTGAACTTCATCCCCAATCTTGTGGTTCAAATAAGACATATCTACCACCAGCTTGCTTTTTACAATGAACTCTGAAGAGAAAATTATCTTCTGTCACATTCTTAGAAGTGTTAAAGTTCCAGATGAATATACTCCATGTCGGGATTAATGTCCTAAATCTCTCATGTTTTCTCGTAATTTGTAAACTCTGTATAAACAAATTGTTATTTTATGAGCATACAATCAATCCAATAAATGAAGATCCTAGGTTATTTTATGTAATCTAAACATATATGTGGAAACATACAAATGGATCATGATTAAATGATAACCTAAACTGTCTGTAGTAAATGGATAAGGTTGGGTACCTTATCCTGGTGACACTAAGGATGTGGCTCATTTTGTAAATGTTACAAGTGTTGTAAAGTGCTACAAATGATCTGATCCTGATCATTCGTGTGGAGATATATGAGCGGGAGTATCCTATACAAAGAGTTTGTATAAGACCGGACCACAAAATTGTTAGTCACATTATATAACGCCATTAATAGTAGAGACTTACATTTAACCAGGATGACCATAGGTGACATGACTTGAATTCTAAGTGAGTTGTGAACTCCTACTTATGAAGCGGTCCTTTGATTTTCATGGGTGAGACTGGCCAGATCACCGACTCAATATGCCTTCCATTTTGGGGATTCGTCTGATTGGGGAGTTGGGAACACAACTACACAAAACGTAATTCACTCATTCCCTAGTGTTGGGGTAACTAGATAAATTATTCCTTTAAAGGCTGATTTCGAGGCTTAAACAATGTCGCCACACCTTTTCCTTGCTCGAAGGAGATTTAGTCATTGTTGAACTATAACTTATTGTTCATTAGAGGGATCAATGGTACTTAAAGAATTAGATGTAACTACAGAGGCAAAACAGTAATTTTGGCTCAACTGTACTTACGAGCAATTTATGAAGGGACATTGCAATGTTGACTAGTTATATCCAATGGACATAAAAATGTATCTGTAGTGCGAAGAGTGTAGTTGTCAATCTTTAATGGAGTGACTGACAGTTAATGGATGTTGGATAATTTAATTAAAGAGTTTAATTAATTATCCAAGTACCATTGGAGCTTCTATCTAAAGGACCGTAGGTCCCCTCTATAGCTCAACAGGGATTTAATGAGAATCAATTTTGGATTAATTTTCAAATTAAATGATGGAATTAGTTATATGTGATATAATTAATTTAATTTAATTATATATGATATAATTACTATAATGTATTTGATACATTATAATATAAAGTTTATTTGAGAGGAAATAAATATTTAAATGTGATTCAAATATTAATTATGTGAATTAGATTCATATAATTAATTTTAATATAAATGGGATTTATATTAAATATCATGCATTAATGAGAGAATGAAAACTATAGGTTATATTGTATTTGATAAAAACTACAGGTTATATTGTATTTGATACAATATTAAACTATAGGTTATATATTTGATATAACATATTGTTTGATATATATTATATGATAAGGTGGTTATCATATCAATATATATATTAAATGATTTATTATAATAAATTTTAATTTATTTTAAAAATGTTTTTTACAGGTAGTTGTAAATCCCTCCATTTATTTCTCTCTATTAATGTGTGTATCTGGTAGTGTGGAAGTGGTGCTTTTCCAATGAAAAAGAAAAAAATTAGAGACAAAAGTTTTTTTGTTGGCAAACTTATTTTTAAGAATGGAATGGAAAAAATAAGAGACAAAAGTTTTTTTTGTTGGAAAACTTATTTTTAAGAATGGAATGGAACTAGGTTTAGTTCAATGGAAAGTAACTTATATGTACTAAAGTCGTTAGTTACAAAAGTCGTGCTAAATACTGAAATATTCAAAACGGAAACAACTATTAAAAGATTGAGAGTTTCCCCTAAATAAAATGCCCATCTTTGGCATCTAAGGTTAGGTCACATTAATCTCAATGGGACTGAGAGATTGGTGAAAAGTGGAATTCTAAATGGTTTAGAAGAAAACTCTTTACATATATGTGAGTCATACCTTGAAGGCAAAATGACAAAACGACCTTTTACTGGAAAAGGTTATAGAGCCAAAGAGACCTTGGAGATTATACATTCAATTATTTGCAGTCCAATGAATGTAAGAGTATGAGGAGGGTATGAATATTTCATCTCTTTCATAGATGATTATTCTAGATATGGGTATCTATACCTAATCCAACATAAGTCTAAAGCACTTGAAAAGTTCAAGGAGTATAAGGCTGAAGTTGAAAACTTGTTAGATTAAAAGATAAAAGCACTACGATCTGATCGTAGTGGAGAGTATATGGACTTAAGATTCCAAAGCTATATGATAGAACATGGAATTGCATCTCAACTCTCAACCCCTGGTACAACTCAATAGAATGGTGTATCGGAAAGGAGAAATAAAACCCTGTTGGATATTGTTCGGTCTATGATGTGTCATGCTCAATTTCCTAACTCGTTTTAGGGATATGTAGTAGTGACTGTTGTTTCTATTTTGAACAACGGTCCCTCAAAGAGTGTTTCTAAAACACCTTTTGAGTTATAGAGAGGTTGTAAAGGTAGTTTATGCCACTTCAAAATTTAGGGATGTCCAACCCATGTGCTAATGGAAAACTCGAAAAAGTTGAAATCTTGTTCAAAAGTATGTTATTTGTAGGCTACACCAAGGAAATGAGAAATGGGTACTTCTTTGATCCAAGTAAGAATAAAGTGTTTGTATTGACAAATGCTATTTTTTTGGAAGAAGACCACATGAGGGATCATAAACCACAAAGCAAAATTTTTTTTAAGTGAAATTTTAAATAAATATACTAAGACTTCAACAAGGGTTGCTGAAGGGGCTGTTACATCAACAAGGGTTGTTGATATCAGTTCATCTTGTCCTTCACATCCATCTCAAGAGTTGAGATTGCCTTGATGTAGTGGGAGGGTGAGGATCCATTGTCTTATAAACAAGCAATGGAAGGTGTTGACAAGGATAAATGGATTAAAGCCATGAGTCAAGAAAGGGAGTCTGTGTACTTTAGTTCTGTCTGGGAGCTTGTAGATCAATCTGATGGGGTAAAATCTATAAGTTGTAAATGGATCTATAAGAGAAAAAGAGGTGTAAATGGAAAGTTACAGACCTTTAAAGCTAGATTTATAGCAAATAGTTATACCCAGGTTAAGGGAGTGGACTATGAAAAACTTTCTCACCTATTGTCATGTTAAAGTCTATTAGAATTTTCTTGTCTACAGCCACATATTATAACTATGAAATATGGAAAATGGACATCAAGACTACCTTTTTAAATGACAATCTTGAAGAGACCATCTACATGAATCAACCAATAGGATTCATTAAACAAGATCAAGAGCAAAAAGTGTGCAAGCTTAATTGGTCCATTTATGGATTGAAACAAGCATTCAATATTGGAATATAAGATTTGATATTGCAATCAAATCTTATGGCTCTAATCAGAATATTGATGAACCTTGTGTTTATAAGAAAATCATCAACAACTTAGTAGCTTTCCTCGTGCTATATGTGGATGATATCCTACTCATTGAGAATGATATAGGTTTTCTGACTAATGTAAAGAAATGGCTGGCCGTCCAATTCCTAATGACAGATTTGGGAGAGGCGCATTTTATTCTAGAGATTCAGATCATCAGGAATCGTAAGAATAAAAGGTTGGCCCTGTCTCAAGCATTGTATATTGACAAGATGCTTGTCACATATTCAATGCACAAATCCAAGAAAGGTTTATTACATTTCAGGCTTAGAATTGTATTGTCTAAGGAGTAATGTCCTAAGACTCCTCACGAGGTTGAGGCAACGAGACGAATTCCCTATGCATCGACTGTTGGTAGCCTTATGTACACAATGTTATGTACCAGACCTAACATTTGCTATGCAGTAGAGATTTTCAGTTGATATCAATCCAATGCAGGATTAAATCACTAGAAAACGGTCAAAACAATCCTCAAGTACCTTCGAAGAACAAGGGACTATATGCATGCATATGAAGATAAGGATTTGATACTTACATGATACATGGACTTTGACTTTCAGACTGATCAGACTTCTAGAAAATCCACATCATGATCAGTGTTTAATCTAAATGGATGAGCTATAGTTTGTTGGAGCATCAAGCAAGAATGTATTGCATACTCCATTATGGAAGCCAAATATGTAGCTGCTTGTGAAGCCACTAAAGAGGTTGTTTGGCTTAAGAAGTTCCTTACTGATTTGGAAGTTGTTCCAAATATATCTTTACCCATCACACTTTATTGTAATAACAGTGGTGCTGTGGAAAATTCTAAGAAATCTAGGAGTCATCGAAGAGGCAAACACATTGAGCAAAAATATCACTTGATTCGAGAGATTGTGCATCGAGGTGATGTGATTGTCATGAAGATTGTTTCAGAGCACAACATTGCCGATCCATTTACAAAGGCTCTCCGACTAAAGTGTTCGAGGGTCATCTAGAAAGTCTAGGTCTACGAAATATGTGGCATATTGTCTACGACAAGGGAGAGAAGTTACTGGGATATAGTATATGCCCTAGTTTATTGTAGTTTGTACTATATTTATATTCTACATTTGACTCCTTAAGCTTTAGAACAAGTGGGAGATTGTTGGGATTTGTGTCCTAAATTTCTCTTATATTCTCATAATTTGTAAACTTTATATAAACACATTGTTACTAATAAAATAAACGTTATTTTATGAGCGTACACTCAATCCAATAGACAAAGATCCTAGGTTATTTTATGTAATTTAAACATGTATGTAGAGACA
This sequence comes from Benincasa hispida, assembly GCF_009727055.1. Lineage (NCBI taxonomy): Eukaryota > Viridiplantae > Streptophyta > Magnoliopsida > Cucurbitales > Cucurbitaceae > Benincasa > Benincasa hispida. The sequence continues at coordinate 60,261,930 of NC_052350.1, read as the reverse complement.
TACAGATGAATCATGTTTAAATGATAACTCAAACAGTCTGTAATAGATGGATAAGGCTGGGTACCTTATCCTGGTGATACTATAGATGTGACGTGCTTTGTAGATGCTACAAGTGTTGTAAAATGCTACAAGTGATCTGATCCTGATAATTCATGTGGAGACATGTGAGTGGAGGTATCCTAAACAAAGAGTTTTTATAAAATCAGATAACAAAATGATTAGTCTCATTATATAACACTGTTAATAGTAGACTTACATGTCACCAAGATGACCATAGATGTCATGACCTAAATCTGAGTGAGTTATGAACTCTTGCCTATAAAGGCAGTCCTTTGATTTACATGGGTGAGAGTGGCTAGATTGCCGACTTATGTCTACCATTTTGGGGATTCGTCAAAATGGGAGTTGGGAATATAGCTACACAAGACGGAATTCACTCCTTTCTTGATGTTGGAGTAACTAGATAAATTGTTCCCTTAAGGGCTGATTCCGAGGCTTGAACAATGTAGCCACACCCTCTCTTCGCTTGAGGGAGATTTAGTCAAAGTTGGACTATGATTTATTGTTCATTAGATGGATCAATAGTACTTAAAGAATTAGATGTAACTGCAGAGGCAAAACGATAATTTTGGCCTAGCTGTACTTACGAGCAATTTATGAAGGGCCATCGCAATGTTGACTAGTTTTATCCAATTGACACATAAATATGTCTGTAGTGCGAAGAGTGTAGTTGTCAATCTTTAGTGGAGAAATTGACAGTTAATGGATGTTGGGTAATTTAATTAAAGAGTTTAATTAATTATCCAAATACCATTGGAGCTTCAATCTACAAGTCTATAAGGTCTCTCTGTAGCTCAACAATGATTTAGTGAGAATCAATTTTGGATTAATTTGAATTGTTCAAATTAAATGAGGGAATTAATTATATGTGATACAATTAATTTAATTTAATTATATATGATATAATTACTATAATGTATTTGATACATTATAATATAGAGTTTATTTGAGAGGAAATAAATATTTAAATGTGATTGAAATATTAATTATGTGAATTGGATTCATATAATTAATTTTAATATAAATGAGATTTACATTAAATACCATACATTAATGAGAGGATGAAAACTATAAGTTATATTGTATTTGATACAATATTTAGGATATATGTTATATTTGATATAACGTATAGTTTGATATAAATTATATGATAAGATGATTATCATGTAGATATATATTAAATGGTTTATTAAAATAAATTTTAATTTATTTTGAAAATGTGTTTTGGGAGGAAGTTGTAACTCCCTCCCCCTATTTCTCTATATTAATGTGTGTGGGTGGTGTGGAATTGATGGTCTTCTAATTCTAAAAAAAAAAAAAAAAAAGAAGAAAAAAAAGAGAAAAGTATTTTTTTTCTTCTGGAAAACACTTTTTTTCTCTCAACCTCTTCTTCTCTTCCAAAAAAGCTAAGAGCTCACAACTCCTTAGTGATTCTCATCTCAAAAGAGAATACAAGAGGTTCTTATTATGACAGTGTTTATTTGGATTACTTTTCCATTCGTGATTGTTCGTGACAAAACCAGAGAATGGAACTAGTTTTCGAGAAGAAAGATTCTTTAAGGATAAGTCTTTTCTCACCCTAATTCTCTCTTTCCATTTATCATTGTATGTTGTAAATCTGTGACTATGCATAATATTTGTATCCTATAATTTTGATTCTACAAAAATAAAATTTGGGCCGATCTCTACGCTTCTGCTTTAGGACCTTCACAGGTTCCTTCACTTCAAACATTGCTCGATGTATTGATCTAAAGCAAAAAAAAAGATACAAGGTCTTAAAAGTCATGATTGTCATATCATTATGGAATAACTTTTGCCCATAGCATTACGAACTGTATTGTCAAAGTATGAGAACTCGGTGATCGTTGAGTTGTGCTCCTTTTTCAAAGAGTTATATAATCCAACACTCTATATGGAAGATCTTGAAAATATTCAATCGCTTATAATCGTTACATTTTGTCAATTGGAAAGAATATTTCCTCCATCTTTTTTTTACCATAATGGTTCATTCGGTCATTCATTTACATCAAGAAGTCAAGCTTGTTGGGCCAGTTCAATATAGGTGGATGTATCCGATTGAAAGGTATTTTATGAGGCTAATACTTTCATAATCTTATTATTTTGTTGTATTCTTATCTAAATCATTTGATCTACATAGATATTTGGGAAAATTGAAGTCATATGTACAAAATAAATCACACCCTGAAGGTTCAATAGCGGAAGGTTATATGATGGATGAGTGTGCAACATTTTGTTTAAAGTATTTGGATGAAGTGGAAACAAAATTAATCACTCGAAAAGAAATGATGATTTTGTTTTAGAGACTGCAACACTAGATTCATCATTATTTTCAAAGTTAGGACGACGAATAAAAAATACAAGAGATTTTGCTATAGATGCTATTTCTTGGATCCAAGCTCATCAATATATGTTATTCAACCTTGAACTAGTAGACAACTTTTGTAGGTAAGATTTCGAAATTCTAAAATTTTAAATTTTACTATTGTTGTTGAAATACTCATTTTGGTATAAATATCTGTGTAGAGAATATGAGTTGGTGGTAAAGAGACAAAATCTTAATTTTCGACCAACTCAAAACGAAATTGACAAAATTATCAACGAAATATTTCACGAATGGTTTAAATCTCATATGAGTTTTAAAGATTAGATATATCAACTTTACTTCTGTGCTCATAGTGCTTGTTTAATTATATACTTTTATGACAGGTTATGAAATTAGAAGATAATGTTGCAAAAGAACTTAGATGGCTTACACAAGGTCCAAACAAAGTTGTGAAAAGTATGATAGTTATAATATAAATGGCATTATTTTTCGTACAAAAGATAGAGAAGCACTGGAGAAGACACAAAATAATAGAGTTTCAGTAATAGCTCAAACAACGAGTTATGCAATATCTTGAGATAGGAATCCGATTATAGGAGAAGTTACCCACTACAAAATTATGAAATAAATTATTACGATCATTTCAAGGCTGTCTTACTCAAATGTGATTGGACAAATCCAACTGAAGGTATTCAAGGAAAGATTGACACATTTAATTTTACTTCGGTCAATTTACTCATTTAATTCACATGGGTGAGTTGTTGGGGCATGAGCCTTTTATCTTTGTTTCTCAAGCAAAATTAGTTTATTATATCCAAGATCTAATAGCGCTTGAATGGAATATAATGGTTGACACTAAACCTCGAGATGTGTTTGACATGGGGGGTGTCCCAAATGAAAGTGAGAACAATTTCAACAATGGATCATCCAATGCTCATCTCTTAGAAGATCTGTTTGATGAAGCCTTAACAAATTTAAATTTAGTACGAGATGATGTTGAAGGAGTTATTGTTGACCATATACTTAATACAAAAGTAGAGGAGAATATTAACGATGAGAATAATGATTACGACTTTTAAATTATATTTGTCAAGACATATGATGTAAGTTTTTTTCTTTTTATAATTTTACTTTAACATCTTCGTTTTCTTTCTTTTTTCCTTGTTAAAGTTAAGATACTTATGTTGTGTTTTAGTTTATGTATAAAATGCATCATTCCAAATGCTTTCATCATAAAGTGGTCATAGTATCTTGTTCTGAAGCAAGCACAGAGAGACAACCTCCATTGGAATCTAGCCATGATCAAAAGGATATTAATAATGATATAGAAATTAACTTGACTCTTAATGAAGATGTTGATGTCGAAGGTATGTATAAATGTGTTTTACAATAAAAATGCAATCTATGCATTGTTGGTTGTACATTTTTTTTATATATATAAAAACAATAGATTCATCTGGGATGCATAGAACACGTGGTAAGACACACATATTTAATGTGTGGAACTTACCTGAGGGTCATAAGGTAGTTGATGAATTTAATAGCTCAGGTCAACCTATAAAGAGTGCTTCTAGTGTATTAGGAAATTTTTTTGAGAACAATTGGAAGAAATTGTTAAGTTTTCCCTTTGAATTATGATTATTGGAGAAGGTACCAAAGATGGACAAAAATGAAATTTGGGGTGATGGTAATTCTTTTACTTCAAGTTCAAGTTAACAATTAGTAGTTTTTCTTGAAACTAGCTTTTTTCATCTTTTGTAAATTATATGATAGAAACAAAATGCTAGAAATATGGAAATAAGACAGAAACAAAAGTTCACCCATTCATGTGGTAAAAAAAGTTTAGCTCGCAAACCAAAGGAGATGGCAAGCATAATTTCTTTTTTACAAAATTATTTATATTTAATAATATTAATAAGTTCTTATATAATGATAGAAAGAAGCACTCAAATGAGATCCTAAAATAGTTGAATTGTTCATAGCATCTCACATGCAGAAAGATGGTGCTTTCATAGATGATGAGGTTGTTGCAATAATTGTATGTTTATCCACAAACTTATACTTTTCATTGATTTTATTTTTAAATATTTTTATTTAAATTTGATAGGAGATATTACAAAATCATGTTAATCAAAATCAAAATAGCTCTGGAGGTGATCTTACTGAAAATGAAATTTTTGCTCAAGTTATGGTTTAAGAGCATTCAGGACGTATTTGTGGGATGGGGTTGGGACCTACTCCCACTCAAATGTTCAAATCTGCATCACATAGATTTGTTGGGATTGAGATCCTTAATGAGTCTAGTATGCAAAATTTAGATGAAAACTCTAGATTTTCACTTGTTGAGTCACATATAGTTGAAATATTTTCAACTTTGAGGCAAAATGGATCCATTGAAGCTAGTAGTGCAAGTAAAACTCATACAAATACTACTCCAATATAGGTAAAAAATTTATTTATGCATTAAAATTTTGTTATATCTGAATTAAAAATAGTTTTTTTTTATTATTATTTGAACTATCAATAATCTAGAATAAGTAATGCAACTTCATATACTCTTTCATTTATTTTATTAGGATCCTGAAGATAAAACACATGGAAATGATGCATCAAGTGTTAAAGCTAAAGCGATCACTTTTATGATACTTACAATATCTCACTTCAGTGGCAAGTTAGTTCTATTTAGTTTGCATTATTTCTTGTTTTGTTGCACGATATGGATATCTTATAGAAATATTATTTTGTTTTGAATACTTTTTATTTGAATTTTTATAAATTTTAGTGTTTGAATTTTTTAAAAAAACTTTATACATATCATATTTTAGGTCCAATTTGAAATCATCTATATATTCTGGAAGTTCTAATTTATTGTGTATCTGTCCAATTAGTATTACATAAAAAAACCATTGAAGTAACAAAATAATTTTAAAAGCGTTAACAAATATTTGATAAGAATTGTTGCAAAATACATATTAAAGTGTTGCAATAATAAGTTAATAAGCTCTTTATTACCGATTATATTGAAGCAAATATTTTCTTTATTATTGTGGTTCCAAATGTTTCTTTTTAATGTCTTGTAGCAGTTTAAACTATCCCAATATGTTGGGAAAAATTGTTTCATAAACTTGTAACAATTTTTAAATGGTTGCAATAGGACACATATTATCGATGCTACTAAAGGCTATATTGAAACGGATTTTTATTGCATTTGTGACGTATTAACTAATTGCTACTATTTGTCTTGTAGCACTATAAAATCGTTGCAACAAGTATAGGAAAACTGTTGCAAATTGCAACGTATTTACAAATTGTTGCAATAGAATTCTAGTACTGTTGTTATTAAAGCAGATATTAAAGCGGAGTTTTGACTTCTGATTCTAGTGATTTAAAAATTTTTGCGATTAAGCTCTCAACACCGTCTTTCCAATCACTTTCAAAATTGTTGCTATATCGGTTGTAGAGGTAGGTCATATAAACTGCTGCAATAAGTAGTCTTTTCTGTAGTAGTATAACATTTATAAATTACTTTAAATAGTGTCATGCTTCGTGCGATCTCATTTTCATTACTTAACATACATGGCAATTATATACTAAAATAATGAAAACAACATACATCCATACATATTAACTATATTTTATAATCATTATAATATAAATGATGCATAGTGTTGTATTCATATATTATCACTCTTATATTATATGATGCATGAGCATGCTCTCAAAAGATTTATGGAACTATATTATAACATTTATCATAAACATGATGCATGAATAACCTATGGTGAGATTTTTTCTATATGACATATATAAAAAAAAGAAAACTATATATCCAATACATATTTAAATAAAACCACATTTTAGACTAGGATTGGCTTCCTAACAATTAAATAAATTAATATAATAATTATATTAATTTAATTAGGTAAAAAACCTAATTACTTCAAAAATAATAATTGAAAAACAAGTAATTTTTGCCACTGAACTGTTTGCGAAAGACAAACCACCAGTCAAACTGTCTGAACCATGAACTACCGGTCGAACCATATCCTTTGTGCAAGTCATGTGTTTGGAACATCGCGGCGCTGTACCTTAGTGTCGCAACAATACGAAAACTCTTTCTGTTTGTGTCACATCAAAGTATCGTGGCGCTAGTGTACAACACTACGGTGCTACCGTAGAGACAACCTTTGTACAATGCGAAAAAATGTATTGTTCTTCTCCAATGTTGGCCCAGAAACTTTCAGATCTTTGCCGAAAAAATTAGGAACGATCCATACTAACAAATACAGACTCAAACAATTACGTCCCAAAACACAAGGGCCCTTACAAATTGAATTGTAAAAAATAAAGATAGAAAACTAAAGCCAATCCCAAAAACATCCAAAACGTGCAAACCCATTCAACATTCACAATGCAGAACAGTATGACCACGAAAACTCTGAATTTAATTCTGAAAAATTAAAATTGGTACTCAAACAACAACCACTCTGATACCAATTGAAGGGCATGTGAACACTCGCAGCGGAAAGGATCGTAGAGCCCAATTTAATTTTTACAGAAACATGCCTAAATTCATAGGATGGAAACAATGCATTCAAATAAGGCATGCTAATTGTAGAAAAAGAAAACAAAGAATAGATCCAAAGATCATTTACTTTTGAAAACCAATTCTTCGCGTTCCTCTCGAATTCGTAAAATCTTCTCCTAATCTCACGAACATTGCAACCGGACACCATCATGAGATCTTCCCCATTATTCTCAAAGATGAGAATCATGCAGATGTGTAGACTTGCACTCAATTTCGACAAGAAAAAGAGAAGATGGAGAGAATTTTCTCTGTGAACTCTTCTGCAGAACATAGAGAGAAAGAGAACCAGAGAGAACAGTTTCTCTCTCCACACTTTCTCACATGACAGTAGGAGAGTTTTTGGGCTTGAATGGGTTGAGGGAGTCAACTCCCTCCCCTTTTAATTTCTAAAATTCAAATTTCATAAATTTTAATTTTAATAGAATTATATATATATATATATATTAGTTAACTTAATATATATAAATATTAAACTATATGTTATATCATATATCATATATAAACTATAGTTTTTATATAAATCACATTCATATAATTTACTATTTGAATCATATTCAAATAATAACCCATCTCATCTAACTATAGAAATTTAATATGAATCATATTCATATTAATTTTAACATATAGTTTCTGTATGAATCATATACACATAACTAATATTTGAATCATATTCAAATATTTATTTCTCTCATAAAACTATAAAAATTCAATACGAATCACATTCACATTAAATTATAACAAATAGTTTTTATATGAATCATATTCATAAAATTAATATTTGAATCTTATTCAAATATTTAATTCTCTCATAAAACTATAAAAATTCAATACGAATCATATTCACATTAAATTATAACATATAGTTTTTATATGAATCATATTCATAAAATTAATATTTGAATCATATTCAACTATTTATTTTTCTCATGAAATTATATTATATCAATATACATTATGTTTTATATGTATCCATATACATTATTTAATTGTATCTTATACAATAATTAGTTTCATTTAATTAGTTTGAACAATTCAAATTAAATCAAAACTAATTTGATTCTCATTAGTCTTTATTGAGTTAACGAGGGGATATTATGGACCTATAGATTGAAACTAAAATGATACGAGACTAATTGATTATACTCTTTAATCAAATTAACCAACATTCATTAACTGCCAGTCACTCTATTAAAGATTAACAATTACACTTTTCACACTACAAATATATTTATGTGTCTATTGGATATAACCAGTCAACAGTGTGTTGACTCTTTACTAATTGCTCATAAGTACAGTCGGGTCAAATTACCGTTTTACCCTTGTAGTTACATCTAACTCCTTATATTACCACTAATCCCTCTAATGAATAATTAGTCATAGTCCAACTATGACTGAACCCCTCTTGGGCCAGGAGAGGATGAGATGCCTCATTGTTCAAACCTCGAAATCAGCCTTGAGGGAGCAATTTATCTTCTTACCCTTAATATAGGGAAGGAGTGAATTTCTTTTTGTGTATATGTGTTCCCAACTCCCTAATAAAACGAATCCCAAACTGGTAGACATATTTAGTCGGTGAACCTGTTCACTCTCACCAATATAAATCTAAGGACTGCCCTCATAGACAGGATGTAATAACTCGAATTTTTAGGAATTTTTTATTAAATTATCTTGAAATATTTGAGTGTTATTTTGATAAACTGGGACTAAAAATTTAATTTGGGAGGCAAAATAATTAATTTAAAAAATATTTGTAAAGAATTGAAATTTTAAATTGATTAAATATTTGGAAGAATGTAATTTATCTTAACTATTAGATTGTATGTTCCCTTTAGTTTTGTTTTGGGAGCCAAAATTAAATTAATTGGAGAAGTTAATTGGTTTGAGATTAATTTGATAAGAAATTTGGATTTTTTGGATTATTTTGGATACATATTTGAAAATAAAGAAAACGAAAAGAATTGAGATTTTGTAAATTAAAAGAAATTTGAAATTTAGGAAGAAAAAAATGAAATTATAGTTTTAAATTTTATCAACTTTAATTTTGGAGTTGGATCCAAATTAGAGAAGATAATTAATTTAAATTGAGTGGATAAGAGAAATTTGGATTTAATTTAAATTAATTAGATTATAGAATTTCTAATTTAGTTAAGTTGTCAAATTTCTAATTGAAATAGATGGATTCCCAAATTAATTAGATTATGAATTTTCTAATTAATTAAAATATGGATTTCCTAATTAGAGAAAATGTCCTATTCACAAAGGAAATTTAATCTAGGATTAGGATTAGGATTAGGAGTATTTTTCCTCTAAATACAACCATCTACTTCATTCCAAATCATTCATTCCATTCGAAAAGGAGGCCAATTAGAGTTCTATCTTGTACTAAACTCATATTCCTCATGTATTCGAGAATCAAATTGGAGTTTTAAAGGACATAGCATGTTGTCCAACGTTATCATTGATTTTGAAGATTTTGGTAAGTGTTTATGATTTTTTCTTGAAAAGATTGTGGGCTCCCATTAAGCTTGGACTAAACTCATGTTACCCATCTTGTCTTGGATTTAAATTGAAGGTTCGGAGGGATTTTTGAATCAAAAGAAAGTTGTCTAATAATTTTAAGGTTGATTCAGAGGTAATTTTCATATTGAAGATTAATTTGGGATTTACACCAAGGAGCTTCTCAAGCTAAGAGGGTTGGATTGCTTTGTTTATATTGAGATAAGTGGTTTTTCTACTGGAACATCCTTGAGTTGGATACTCAAGTTAAATAAAAATGTTAACTAGATGGTACCATAAAAGCATGCTAAAGAATGATTGGAATGATTTTCTAAGCTATGTAATATTAAGCTACATTATGAGCATGTTGGAAAACCATGGACTATGACTTTATATTTAAGCCTCTTTGACTGTTATGTACATGCTAGGCTAAGGGGTGACCGGTAACTCTTCTATCGGGCTGTGTACATCCTATGTTAGTGAGCCTTCAAATTCACCACTTATGATTATTTCAGTGTCCTTATGTGATCACCATTATTGCTATGATACTTGTTTCTTCGGGTTCACGTTTACGAATGATTTGTGAACCTTCAGGTTCACCACTTATGACTATTTTAGGTATCCCTATGGGATCATCACTATTGCTATGATTTTTATTCCTTTAGGTTTACATTTACGACTAATTTAGTCTTCCTACCGGAGCATTACCTATGCCATATCATGTACATTATGGCAATGTTAGTTTAGGTTTAACAGTTCACCTAAATGGCCCTAATAGGGGGTCACTTACTAAGTATTTTTATACTCAACCTTTCTTAATTTATCTTTTTCAGGTAAGGATAGGAATGGACCGACGAGTGATGATAGAGACCCGTGATTGTGTCATATGAGACAAGTAAAACACTTCCGCTCAGTTTACGTTTTTAAGATATTTAAAATTTTTTATTTGAAACTTGATGTTGGTCAAAATTTTTATCGGTTTGAATGTTATTTTCGTTCATAGTTTTAGGGGTCTCGAACAAAGGTTTTATTTATTTATTATTTATTAACTTTCTAGTTTATTTTCGAAAACTATCTTTATTGTTTTAGTGAATCTTATTTGTCCCCAATGGTTAAAGTGTTTGGGTTTTAAATGTGAAATTATAAAGTAACGAATCTTCTAATAATTGTGTTATAAAGAAAGACTCAATATTTCATGGTCCAGTATTATACAAAACTCTTTCTATGGGATACTCCTGCTCACATGTCTCCATATGAATGATCAGGATCAGATCATTTGTAACACTTTACATCAATTGTAACATTTACAAAGCAGTTTGTATCAGTAGTGTTACCAAGATAAAACACAAAATCTTATCCATATACTACAGACCATTTAAGTTATCACATAAACATGAACCATTTGTATGTCTCTGTTGGATACAAGTTGATAATCAGTTTTTGGGTCAGTTTGAAATGTTCAAATTGACAAGAGGGAGTTCTATTATATATGATATAATTGGACTGGTTAATTATATATGATATGATTGATTAAATGTATGAGATATATTATTTTGGAGGAAATTGGATATAAATATGATTTATATCAAGTAGAGGAGAAAACACTATAGTTGATATATGATATCAAACTATAGGTTAAGAATATAATATGATTATAGTCATTATTTTATTAAGTAGGCGGTTATGAGATAATTGGCCGAAGTTTTCTCCCATTTCGTGTGATAATGGGAAATTCAATTTAGTTCTTGTAATTGAAGAATAAAATGAAAATAGTTTTCATTTTGCAAAAGACATGCAAAATCGCTCACGGTCTAAAAGTCTTATGTCACTTAGTGTTGAGAGCCTACACGATAGTGTCTATCTACTAAACGATTGCACACCTACATTTTTAAACGATCGCCCACGATTTCTTAAACGATTGTTTACCTTCACTTAGCTATTACCACAAGATCGTATACCCTGACCTAAATGACCAATCACCCGACTATACAATAGTCTTCCTTCTCTCCCACTTGCTTTTCCGTAGAACACGATTGCTTTTCCTCCACCCCTCTACCAATTCTACCAAAGTCCACCCTTTTGATTCTCACTCCAAGAATAATGAGGGCTTTGAGTAGTGGTATCGTCCCCATTGCCTTTTGTTTGTGCGTTGTTGTTCATGTAGACGACCGTGGTGGTGCTAGACGATTGCTTTCTGGATGAGTAGGAACGAGAGGAGTTTGTTCACGGTTGGACTGATTTCTTGTGAAGAGAGTCTTCAACTAGTACATTATCTTGGTCTATTGGTTTTATCTTTTAAAGCATGCCAGTAATTTGTGTTTTCAATGCATATCTGTATATTAGAATGTATGTGTGGAAATTCTATCACATTGAAATCGGAAAGATCCGCTTTCACTCTTAGGGACTCTTGTATAAAAGTTCCTTCAATTGGTATTAGAGCTAGGTTTTTGATATTCCAATTTCATTGCTGCAAAGAATTACATATACATTCTCGGTGGGTGCAACATGTCTACTCTCTATTTAATAGTTAAATCGTTTGTGGATGTGTGGATTAATGGAGTTTTCTAGGATGAAACCTCAGTTTGATTAATTCTTTTTACATTTTCAATTAATTGTAAAGGCCCTTGCGTTTTTTGAAATAATTAATTGCTATGGAGTATGTAATTCAAAGTTAATTTGAGTTTTGAGTTGTTCGTGAAGAAGTTTGGAGCAAGGGTTGCTGTTCTTCGAGGAAGAAGACGACCAAGCATTGATCGGGTCATATAGACAATGGGGCAGGCGATCGCTGAGTATCAGATGCTTGGATATTGTTTAACACGCGCGCGCACTAAATGATCGTATAACTCAGTAAGCCTCATCGCTTAGTTACTGACTATACGATCGCGGAGTAAAGGCAGGGTAAATCGTTTACCTTTTCGCGTGTTAAGTGATCGTCTAGATGATCAGGCTTCGTAGCCTCGTTGTCGTTTAAGCGATCGTTTAGCTTTTCGCGCTACTGTCTAGTAGGCGCTAAGCGATCATTTACCTGGAGGTGTTTACAAAACGATGGATCTTTGCCCAACAGTTCAAGATTCGGTTCACTTGTGATCTAGTTTGCTAGATGGAAAAATGTAATAGATAGAACTTTTCATTTCCATTTTTTGTTGGTTCATCTCGGTCTATTAATCTTTCGTTTATACATGTGATGTATGTTTATTTATATGTCATATGGTATGCACATATAGAAAATCCCACCTTAGGTTATGCATTGATCATGCATCATCTCTTTATTATAAATGTTATAATTTAAAGAAGCATGATTTAAATTACGTAAGAGCATGCTCATGCATCATATAATATAAGAGTTATATTTATGCATGCATAAAAAGTATTCACATACATCATCTTTATATAATAATTGTTATAGTATAAGGGTGTCTGGAAAACATGTTTGCTTGGTTATTACACGTATATAAAAGTTATGTATAGTAATAATCGGACATTGCATGAAGCATGACACATAGGTTACTTTATAAGTGTTATAAATACCTTGTTCTGTGGAAATGTGTTTTAGTTGTTCCTTTTTAATGCTAAAAGAGAAATTAGAACTAAAACCTCTAAGAAAGACATGCATGCTCATTTAGTTTTAATTCATAGTTTTCAAATGTTTAAAACTTGAATGATATAGAACTAAGATCACGGTTCTAATATGATTAGAAACCCTTAGGCTTTAATCTTTTAGTCAGTTTAATAGGAATAAATTGACTAATAAAAGGTTAAAGTGTAGCAAATCTATCTATAAGGAACCTTTTGTCGAAGGCGGGTTCTGTCTAGGCTGGGGTATTTAAGTTGACAGAAGATGGTGTTTGGGTAGGTCAATATCAAGGTGGATGGAGAGAATGTTCATAGTAAGTGGGAGCGGGAAGTGTAACAACATATCCCACGGTCTCCCTCGTTGGATTGAATAAATTTTCTGTACATCGCCTCGAGGTATCCTGGGAGTGTCCCTTTATAGATAGAAGTTTTGCGCATTTCTTTATTTGATCTCTTGTAAGAGGATAAGGTTACTTAGTCTCTTGTCTTAATCTGCTTCTTCCCTATGGTGGGCTCATTAGGGCGGGACTCTGGCACCGAAAGTGAGGGGTCGCACTTACGCGAAATTATTAAGGGTTAATAGTTCT
>NC_052350.1:60168628-60248257 GCF_009727055.1 Benincasa hispida | reverse complement strand
TAACCAAATAAATGGTGGTTGTTAGGTTTAGTTCCAAGAGTTAGTTTCTACCTAATGGTTGAGAATGTCTCATCCCCATGACGGGGCAAACTGATCACCCCACCGGTGACGTTTGTCCTACCTCGCTGATGCATCATTGCCAAATAAAAGTCATAAACATTTAGGGTACTTGAAAACTGTTTTGCTAAAATTAATTGGTTAAAATGTGGTTTAGCAAAATTTTAAAAAAGTTTGTTCATTTTTTAGCAACAAGATTTAAAATTGCTACAGCCACTTTAGCTTTGCTTAGCACTGAAAAACTTACTAGCGACAACTTTTCAACATAAAAACATATAATCACGACTATTCTAATCATCGAGGATTTCATGTTTGCTCTTACAGAGGTTTGTCTCCTATTTCAACTCCCAACGCCGCTTGAAATGTTTGGGAGGCATACAAGCGATGGACACAGGCAAATGAGAAGGGCCGAGCCTATATCTTGGCAAGTCTTAATGATGTGTTGGCCAAGAAGACATGAGCCCATAGTCTCAGCGCGTGAGATTATGAAGTTCTTGTGGGGGAGTTTTGGACAACCGTCTGAACAGCTCAAGCACGAAGCTCTTAAATACATATTCAACTCTAAATTGGAGAAAGACACCTTTGTTCGTGAACACGTGCTTAACATGATGGTCCAGTTCAATGTGGCGGAGTTAAATTGGTCTACTATCGATGAGGGTAGTCAGGTTAGCATAATCTTGCATTCTTTGTCGGAGAGCTTTCTGCACTTTATTAGCGATGTGATTCTTAACAAAGTGAAATACACCCTTACAACTCTCCTCAACGAGTTGCAGACATACCAATCTTTACTGAAAAGTAAGGAGAGGAAAAAAGCTGAGGCAGATGTTACTTCATCCTCAAGGACGTTCCATGAGGTTCGACCTTAGAACGAAGGGAAAGAAGAAGAATGGTGGTAAGGGGAAATGGAAAGCGCCTACTAACCCGCCACCTGTCGTCCCAAGAGGCATTCTTCGTCGGTTTGAAAAGAAAAAATGTTTCCACTACAACCAAGATGGACACTGTGAAGAGGGATTGTCCTCGTTGGCTGAAGGAAAGGAGGGCCGCCAAGGTTAAGGCCAAGACAGATAAAGATAAATATGATTTACTTGTACTAGAAACATGTTTAGTGGAAATGATGATTCTGCCTGTGATAATTGATTCAGGCGCCACTAATCATGTTTGTTCTTCTTTTCAGGAGATTAGATCCTAGCGACAGCTGGAGGCTGGTGAGATGACGATGCGAGTAGGCACCGGGCACGTCGTCTCAACTGTGTTAGTGGTAGGCATCTAGTTATCTTTACAGAATAGGTTTCTAGTTTTAAACGATGTATATGTTGTTCTTGAACAGGAACCTTATTTCTATAAAGTGTCTTTTACAATGTAAATATAGCTTTCTTTTAATGTGGATAAAGTGTTTATTCATAAAGATGGTGTTGAAATTTGAACAGCTTATCTGGAAAGCAACTTGTATGTGATAAGATCGCTAGCTTTAAGTTTCCTCCATTACACAGAATTGTTTAAAACTGCCATAACTCAATCTAAACGTCAACAAATTTTTTCCAAAAGAAAATGCCCAACTTTGGTACCTTCGAAGGCACATAAATCTCAATAGGATTGAGAGATTGGTGAAGAATGGACTTCTAAGTGAATTAGAAGAAAATTCTTTACCAGTGTGTGAATCTTGCCTTGAGGGTAAGATGACCAAAAGACCTTTTACTGGAAAAGGTTATCGAGCTAAAGTGCCTCTTGAGTTAGTACATTTTGACCTTTGTGGTCCTATGAATGTGCGAGCCCGAGGTGGCATATGAGTTATTTTATCAGTTTCACTGATAATTACTCTAGGTATGAGTATGTTTATCTGATGCAAAGAAAGTCTGAATCCTTTGAAAAGTTCAAAGAGTTCAAGGCTAAAGTTGAAAACGCATTGGATAGACGGGTTAAAATACTTCGATCAGATCGAGGTCGAGAGTTTTTGGACTCAACATTCTAGACTATTTGATAGAACATGGAATCGTTTTCCAAACTTTAGCGTCGGGTACACCTCAAGAGAATGGTGTAGCAGAGAGGAAAAATATAACTTTGTTGGACATGGTTCGTTCGATGATAAGTTACGCTTCCTTATTGGACTCGTTTTTAGGATTTAACATAGGAGACTGTTGTATACATACTCAATGTATTCCTTCCAAAAGTGTTGCGAGAACACTTCTAGAGTTGTGGAACGGGCGTAAAGCTATTTTACGTCACTTCTGCATTTGGAGTTGCCCTAACACATGTGGATCAGTTTGAAATGTTCAAATTGACAAGAGAGAGTTCTATTATATATGATATAATTGGACTGGTAATTATATATGTATATGATAGACTAAAGTATGAGATACCTATATTTGGAGAAAAATTTGAATATAATATATGAGTATATATCAAGTAGAGGAGAAACGCTATAGTGATATATGATATCAAACTATAGGTTAAGAATATATATGATTATATTCATTATTTTATTAAGTAGGCGGTTATGAGATAATTGGCCAAAGTTTTCTCCGATTTCGTGCGATAGTGGGAAGTTCAATTCAGTTCTTATAACGTGAAGAATAAAATGAAAATAGTTTCATTTTTCAAAAAGACACGCAAAATCGCTCACGGTCTGAAGGTCTTGTATCGCTTAGTGTTGAGAGCCTATATGACAGTCCCACATACTAAACGATCGCACACCCACGTTTTACGAAACGATCGCCTGCGATTATCTAAACGATCACTTACCTTTGCTACGAACATCGTTACCTTTTGATAGCGATCGCTTAGCTATTACTACGCGATTGTGTACCCTGACCTAAATGACCAAGCACCCAACTATACGATAGTCTTTCCCTATCTCTACTTGTTTGTTCATAGTACACGATTGCTTTCCTTCTCCCCTCTACCAATTCTATCAAAGTCCACCCTTTGGATTCTCACTCTAAGAATACTGAGGGCTTCGAGTGGTGGTGTCGTCCCAATTGCCTTTTGTGCGTGCTCTGCTATTCGTGTAGAACGACCGTGGTGGTGCTAGGCGATTGCTTGCTGGACGAGTAGGAACGAAAGGAGTTCGTTCATGGTTGGACCGAGTTCTTGTGAAGAAAGTCTTTTCAATTGGAAAGTTCTCTTGGTCTTTTGGTTTATCTTTTTAAAGCATGCCAGTAACTAGTGCTTTCAATGCATATCTGTATGTTATAATGTATGTGTAGAAATTCTGTCACAATGAAATCGGAAAGATTCGCTTCCGCTCATAGGTACTCTTTGTATAAGAGTTCCTTCAATCTCCACATACATGTTTCATCAAATAACCTTAGATCTTAGTTTGATGGATTATTGCATAAGTTTCGTAAAACGAATCAACTATTGATTCAACTAACATATAACTAAGACCTTGGGCATACACCCAAACAAAATCTAAGTGTATAGTTAGACGATCGAGCTAGAACCAATGAATTTGCGACGCGATTATTCAAAGCAATAGAGCATAAAATTAAATGCAAAGATATTAGATCATCATTAGAATAAGGCAGAGAAGCTTCCTTGTGGAAACCTATAAATAGCCTTTCGAGAATCAGTTTAAGCGTAAGATCTCTTCCAAGAGATTGGATGAAATTATACCCAAATTTCTCCCCATTTCCACCATTTTCTTCAACGTCTTAAGCTTCTCTTTGATGAATTTTGAGTGAGAACTCAGTTTTCTTCTCTAGAAAGGTGAGAAAAGTTCTATCATCCCCACAATGACCACCATTGAAGCAACCTCCATCAAGCCAAGGAACCATAACATTGGATCGACAGCTGACATATTTCATCTATGATCTTTATCACAATTTCTAGTTATTTCAATATATTAAGATATTTGAGACTGAGAAATTTTTATTTCTTAATATAAATTGCAACTCTATCATATTTCATCCATCTATGTCTTATCTTTTCTATATCATGTGTAACTAAATTTCTAACGAGTTGAAGAGGTTAAACTTACATTTTCACAAGCTTTGCATAGTTAAGTTCATCTTGTTTAATGTGTGACTGAATACATTGCTTGAATCAACTGACAAATGATTTATGTAAAAAAAAAAATGAACAAACTGTTCAGAGAGTAAGTGATTGTGGACGTCATTAAGCAAGGGAAGTAGTAGCTTTAGAAATAAGTCAACCTTTTGCTAAAATTAACTTGAGCATACATTCTAGAGATAGGGCAAGTATGACTAAAAAACATCGAGAGATGAGTTCTTCATTTTATAAGTTAATGACATGAATACACAACTTATGCATTACTTAGGAAAAATTAGTAACCTTTCTCAACTTTGTTTTGTCACTTGATTTTCCTTCACTTCCATACACACTGCTTAATTATGTTTGTATTTGCCATCATCATCTTCATTTCTATCGGTCCACATATCATAACACACTCACTCACCACAGTACTTGTAATTAACCCATTACTTTAGCTGTATGAAATTCACTCACTGCCTTAATTAAATATTTATCGCGTTAAGATCATTCCTCGAACTCAAACACATTTATAGTCTATAGTCTCTTAATACCAATCCTGGACTCACCAGAAACTCTATTTGGACTTATACTTAGGGCCTACGTAGAGAAACATTGTGTTTCATATAGATCATTTATTGTACTTAGCAATTAAGGCATGACATAAGGCATTTATTAAATGATAACAATCGCTAAATTCACCAACCAAATCAATGCAACACGTAGGCCAAATTCTTCTAAGAAGATGAGAGATAAGATTGAGAGATTGAGAGAAAGGAAGAAAATAAAATTTATTCTTTGTGTATTTGTTAGAGTTCCAGTTTTTCCCACTTATGTTCAGTGATAATATGATGCATGTCATAAAATGTATGAATTTTGAGTATCTATTTAGGAAAATTTTAACATGAAAATGGATTTGTGCATGAGTCTTTCTCAAATTTTAGTCGTATTTTATTAAACTAAGTTTATCGAAGGTTGTTATGCTTAAATATTATGAATGGCTGATTTGAAGCTAATTTGGGTATTTGATGTGGCTGCAATATTGAGCCCAAAAATTTTAGTGTTCGTATCAGTGAGATTAGTTCCAATTTTCTCAAGAAGATAAATTATTCAGTTTTGATTTCACCTGAAAATTTTTCAACTTTCAATTTCGGTCTTCCCCAACCACTTTAGAGCATATAAAAGGGATGGAAGCCCTCCAAATCGGATCATCAACTCTTGGCCGAACCCATCTTCTCCATCACCGCTTCAGTCATTTTCCAAGAGTCACCTTGGTTTATTTTCATGTTTCAAGTTAGAACCTTATGAAATGGGGGTTCCTCTAAGGTATTTTGGCTGCTGAAGTAATGAATGCTGAGAAATGATTTCTACCTTCGAAAAGGGAGATTATCCTAGGAAACGTTTGGAACCTTAAGATTTATGTTCAAGTTCATTGGAGTTGCAAAGTTCTAGCATTCTTTTCTTTTATTTATTCCTTGTAATTATTTTATTCCTTTTCTCTCTCTTCAATCGAAACTCTACTGTTGCAATGATTTTTTTATTCAATGAAGAAGTTTATTTTGTCAATCAACATGAGGGGGAGTTTTGGACAACCGTCTGAACAGCTCAAGCACGAAGCTCTTAAATACATATTCAACTCTAAATTGGAGAAAGACACCTTTGTTCGTGAACACGTGCTTAACATGATGGTCCAGTTCAATGTGGCGGAGTTAAATTGGTCTACTATCGATGAGGGTAGTCAGGTTAGCATAATCTTGCATTCTTTGTCGGAGAGCTTTCTGCACTTTATTAGCGATGTGATTCTTAACAAAGTGAAATACACCCTTACAACTCTCCTCAACGAGTTGCAGACATACCAATCTTTACTGAAAAGTAAGGAGAGGAAAAAAGCTGAGGCAGATGTTACTTCATCCTCAAGGACGTTCCATTGAGGTTCGACCTTAGAACGAAGGGAAAGAAGAAGAATGGTGGTAAGGGGAAATGGAAAGCGCCTACTAACCCGCCACCTGTCGTCCCAAGAAGGCATTCTTCGTCGGTTGAAAAGAAAAAATGTTTCCACTACAACCAAGATGGACACTGGAAGAGGGATTGTCCTCGTTGGCTGAAGGAAAGGAGGGCCGCCAAGGTTAAGGCCAAGACAGATAAAGCTAAATATGATTTACTTGTACTAGAAACATGTTTAGTGGAGAATGATGATTCTGCCTGGATAATTGATTCAGGCGCCACTAATCATGTTTGTTCTTCTTTTCAGGAGATTAGATCCTAGCGACAGCTGGAGGCTGGTGAGATGACGATGCGAGTAGGCACCGGGCACGTCGTCTCAACTGTGTTAGTGGTAGGCATCTAGTTATCTTTACAGAATAGGTTTCTAGTTTTAAACGATGTATATGTTGTTCTTGAACAGGAACCTTATTTCTATAAAGTGTCTTTTACAATGTAAATATAGCTTTCTTTTAATGTGGATAAAGTGTTTATTCATAAAGATGGTGTTGAAATTTGAACAGCTTATCTGGAAAGCAACTTGTATGTGATAAGATCGCTAGCTTTAAGTTTCCTCCATTACACAGAATTGTTTAAAACTGCCATAACTCAATCTAAACGTCAACAAATTTTTCCAAAAGAAAATGCCCAACTTTGGTACCTTCGATTAGGGCACATAAATCTCAATAGGATTGAGAGATTGGTGAAGAATGGACTTCTAAGTGAATTAGAAGAAAATTCTTTACCAGTGTGTGAATCTTGCCTTGAGGGTAAGATGACCAAAAGACCTTTTACTGGAAAAGGTTATCGAGCTAAAGTGCCTCTTGAGTTAGTACATTTTGACCTTTGTGGTCCTATGAATGTGCGAGCCCGAGGTGGCTATGAGTATTTTATCAGTTTCACTGATAATTACTCTAGGTATGAGTATGTTTATCTGATGCAAAGAAAGTCTGAATCCTTTGAAAAGTTCAAAGAGTTCAAGGCTAAAGTTGAAAACGCATTGGATAGACGGGTTAAAATACTTCGATCAGATCGAGGTCGAGAGTTTTTGGACTCAACATTCTAGGACTATTTGATAGAACATGGAATCGTTTTCCAACTTTTAGCGTCGGGTACACCTCAAGAGAATGGTGTAGCAGAGAGGAAAAATAGAACTTTGTTGGACATGGTTCGTTCGATGATAAGTTACGCTTCCTTATTGGACTCGTTTTAGGATTTAACATAGGAGACTGTTGTATACATACTCAACTGTATTCCTTCCAAAAGTGTTGCGAGAACACTTCTAGAGTTGTGGAACGGGCGTAAAGCTATTTTACGTCACTTCTGCATTTGGAGTTGCCCTACACATGTGGATCAGTTTGAAATGTTCAAATTGACAAGAGAGAGTTCTATTATATATGATATAATTGGACTGGTTAATTATATATGATATGATTGACTAAATGTATGAGATACATTATTTTGGAGAAAATTTGATATAAATATGATTTATATCAAGTAGAGGAGAAAACGCTATAGTTGATATATGATATCAAACTATAGGTTAAGAATATAATATGATTATATTCATTATTTTATTAAGTAGGCGGTTATGAGATAATTGGCCAAAGTTTTCTCCGATTTCGTGCGATAGTGGGAAGTTCAATTCAGTTCTTATAACTGAAGAATAAAATGAAAATAGTTTTCATTTTTCAAAAGACACGCAAAATCGCTCACGGTCTGAAGGTCTTGTATCGCTTAGTGTTGAGAGCCTATATGACAGTGCCCACATACTAAACGATCGCACACCCACGTTTACGAAACGATCGCCTGCGATTATCTAAACGATCACTTACCTTTGCTAGACGATCGCTTACCTTTTGATAGACGATCGCTTAGCTATTACTACGCGATTGTGTACCCTGACCTAAATGACCAAGCACCCAACTATACGATAGTCTTCCCTATCTCTAACTTGTTTGTTCATAGTACACGATTGCTTTTCCTTCTCCCCTCTACCAATTCTATCAAAGTCCACCCTTTGGATTCTCACTCTAAGAATACTGAGGGCTTCGAGTGGTGGTGTCGTCCCAATTGCCTTTTGTGCGTGCTCTGCTATTCGTGTAGACGACCGTGGTGGTGCTAGGCGATTGCTTGCTGGACGAGTAGGAACGAAAGGAGTTCGTTCACGGTTGGACCGAGTTCTTGTGAAGAAAGTCTTCAATTGGAAAGTTCTCTTGGTCTTTTGGTTTATCTTTTAAAGCATGCCAGTAACTAGTGCTTTCAATGCATATCTGTATGTTATAATGTATGTGTAGAAATTCTGTCACAATGAAATCGGAAAGATTCGCTTCCGCTCATAGGTACTCTTGTATAAGAGTTCCTTCAATCTCCACATACATGTTTAAGTTACATCAAATAACCTTAGATCTTAGTTTGATGGATTATTGCATAAGTTTCGTAAAACGAATCAACTATTGATTCAACTAACATATAACTAAAGACCTTGGGGCATACACCCAAACAAAATCTAAGTGTAAGTTAGACGATCGAGCTAGAACCAATGAATTTGCGACGCGATTATTCAAAGCAATAGAGCATAAAATTAAATGCAAAGATATTAGATCATCATTAGAATAAGGCAGAGAAGCTTCCTTGTGAAACCTATAAATAGCCTTTCGAGAATCAGTTTAAGCGTAAGACTTTCTTCCAAGAGATTGGATGAAATTATACCCAAATTTCTCCCCATTTCCACCATTTTCTTCAACGTCTTAAGCTTCTCTTTGATGAATTTTGAGTGAGAACTCAGTTTTCTTCTCTAGAAAGGTGAGAAAGTTCTATCATCCCCACAATGACCACCATTGAAGCAACCTCCATCCAAGCCAAAGGAACCATAACATTGGGATCGACAGCTTGACATATTTCATCTATGATCTTTATCACATTTTTCTAGTTATTTCAATTTATATTAAGATATTTGAGACTGAGAAATTTTTATTTCTTAATATAAATTGCAACTCTATCATATTTCATCCATCTATGTCTTATCTTTTCTATATCATGTGTAACTAAATTTCTAACGAGTTGAAGAGGTTAAACTTACATTTTCACAAGCTTTGCATAGTTAAAGTTCATCTTGTTTAATGTGTGACTGAATACATTGCTTGAATCCAACTGACAAAATGATTTATGTAAAAAAAAAATGAAATCAACTGTTCAGAGAGTAAGTGATTGTGGACGTCATTAAGCAAGGGAAGTAGTAGCTTTAGAAATAAGTCAACCTTTTGTCTAAAATTAACTTGAGCATACATTCTAGAGATAGGGCAAGTATGACTAAAAAACATCGAGAGATGAGTTCTTCATTTTATAAGTTAATGACATGAATACACAACTTATGCATTACTTAGGAAAAAATTAGTAACCTTTCTCAACTTTGTTTTGTCACTTGATTTTTCCTTCACTTCCATACACACTGCTTAATTATGTTTGTATTTGCCATCATCATCTTCATTTCTATCGGTCCACATATCATAACACACTCACTCACCACAAGTACTTGTAATTAACCCATTACTTTAGCTGTATGAAATTCACTCACTGCCTTAATTAAATATTTATCGCGTTAAGATCATTCCTCGAACTCAAACACATTTATAGTCTATAGTCTCTTAATACAATCCTGGACTCACCAGAAACTCTATTTGGACTTATACTTAGGCCTACGTAGAGAAAACATTGTGTTTCATATAGATCATTTATTGTACTTAGCAATTAAGGCATGACATAAGGCATTTATTAAATTGATAACAATCGCTAAATTCACCAACCATAATCAATGCAACACGTAGCCCAAATTCTTCTTAAGAAGATGAGATAAAGATTGAGAGATTGAGAGAAAGGAAGAAAATAAAATTTATTCTTTGTGTATTTTGTAGAGTTCCAGTTTTTCCCACTTATGTTCAGTGATAATATGATGCATGTCATAAAATGTATGAATTTGAGTATCTATTTAGGAAATTTTACCATGAAAATGGATTTGTGCATGAGTCTTTCTCAAATTTTAGTCGTATTTTATTAAACTAAGTTTATCGAAGGTTGTTATGCTTAAATATTATGAATGGCTGATTTGAAGCTAATTTGGGGTATTTGATGTGGCTGCAATATTGAGCCCCAAAAATTTTAGTGTTCGTATCAGTGAAGATTAGTTCCAATTTTCTCAAGAAGATAAATTATTCAGTTTTGATTTCACCTGAAAATTTTTCAGACTTTCAATTTCGGTCTTCCCCAACCACTTTAGAGCATATAAAAGGGATGGAAGCCCTCCAAATCGAGATCATCAACTCTTGGCCGAACCCATCTTCTCCATCACCGCTTCAGTCATTTTCCAAGAGTCACCTTGGGTTTATTTTCATGTTTCAAGTTAGAACCTTATGAATGGGGGTTCCTCTAAGGTATTTTGGCTGCTGAAGTAATTGAATGCTGAGAAATGATTTCTACCTTCGAAAAGGGGAGATTATCCTAGGGAAACGTTTGGAACCTTAAGATTTATGTCAAGTTCATTGGAGTTGCAAAGTTCTAGCATTTCCTTTCTTTTATTTATTCCTTGTAATTATTTTTATTCCTTTCTCCTCTCTTCAATCGAACTCTACTGTAGCAATGATTTTTTATTCAATGAAGAAGTTTATTTTGTCAATCAACATGAGCTAAATTCTCCCCAGGGGTTCAAAAATGTGAATGCCCTAGGGTCTCTATGGCTTAAATACTGTTGCGCTCTCACGACTTCGTTGTTATTGCATTCTCTTTGTTGATTTTTAAAGTTAATATTGGTAAATTAAATTTGCCACTTAATTTAACAATCCAGCAGAGCTTTAGTGCTGAGAAGGCTAAAGTATAAATAGATCTCACAAAGAGATATGGGACCAAGAACCTAGGAATAGGACGATCACGTCACCTTAGGAATAAGGGATATCATAAGTTAAAGAAACTAAACTTTAATTAATCTAGGATTCAGCTACCCATGGGAGTATTTGGTAGTAGCTGCTTAGAGATCCTAAATGAATTGAACACCATACCGAATAGGTGGAGATTTCTACCTATACATATTTCACTATCCTGGTATGATGCAGTAGCATAACTTTTGCTGTAGAACCTGAAAGGTTGAAGCTTTATTAGCCTCGTTTGATCATCATTAACACAAATCCCCTTTGTTACCTCCAGTTTCATTAAATCACATTCCCACACAAAATAAACTACTATTATTCCTTTGTGTTCGATACTCAGAATACTCCGAGAGTATTACTTCATCGACAGTATATGCTTGTACTTAGACCTTGCTTATCTGATGGAGATTTTGTTTTAAATTCAATATGAGGTGACAGTTACTAAAATTGCCTCCTCTATAATTATTAAATCAATTACAATTAATTTAGAATGTTATGCCTCTCAAGATACAACACGGTTGGGTTTGTTAAGTTTAAGGTACAGTAACCTCTTGTAGCGTGCAACAAAAGCTTTAGAAAAACTCGAGCAAGATAAACAATCAACATGGAATTGTCACAAGAAAAATTTGTACTAATTCATAAACTAAATGCTCATATTGAGATGTTGATAGAAATCAAGAGAGGAGAGGTTTTTTGTGTTCCTCACTAAACCGTCATAAAACTGTAATCTATAGAACCACTTTTTTCGACATGGGCATATTATACACAACCTTCTCCCATCTTTATTGGAGTTTTATCTCAATTATCAAAACGTGGAACACATTCCCTTTCATTTGCATAAATTTTTATATGAAAAAAATAGGTCGCGTGACTATCATACTTTTATCTCGAGAGCATGCCATTTCAACGGTTAAGAAATGTCCTCAAGTCATTTGGTCACATTAGCCGTAGCTCACAACCACTTTTGAAATATTTCAATTTTATGTTTATGTATTCACAATCATATTACACAAAAATATAATTGGCCGGCCAAGTGAATACAACATAATATGACACTTGAAATTACCTCTCATTTTCTAAAATATTTCTATTTCAAAATAATTGTATATGAAGTAGGTCTCATTAGATCAAATCATTCATGACCATTAGTAATCTCCCAAAGACAACTCAACCCAATTCTCCCTCCCTCCAATGTTTCTAGTGATCACTCCACCTGTCAGCCACGGTTAGCAATTATTGCTTCCTCCTCCAATGACATATAAAAAGAAATGACATTAAATATTAATTTGATTTAAATTTGTAATTTTTGTACTTATTTTAAAATTAAAGAAGATATTATATGCTAGATAGTATTTATTTTAGTGGAATATACTTCTACATTACCAAGATAGTGATCATAAATTGAATTGTAGAATTTGTGTTTACGAAATTAATATATTTAATAATTTTAATTATAATATGAAAATAAAGAAAAGCGATATATATTCACCAACGGATACCCTAAAGCAAAATGACAAACAAAAAAGTATAAATAAGATGTTTCCATCATGAAAATCTCAAAAATCCATATTTTAGGAAAGCAACCAAAACTCTCGAAATGTCTCCTGTTAGGGTATCTCCAGATACTTGGTCATCTTACATTACTGCAAAATAAATAGGATAATCTTGATGTCCATTCTATAGGAATACTTATATTTCCACGAAACAAATGGTCCCTTACGAGGCTTTTGTTTTTTCTTTTTAGAAATCTAGATAGTCACAAATTTCAGATGCCTGGAATCGTATAACTATAGGCTTGTTTTGAAGGAATAGATTCTAAGATTGTTTTGGAATAACCAGATAACTATAGGTTTGTTTTGGAAATTTGTGTATGGAAATGTTTTAAGGCTGTGTGTTATATCACTAATGCCCTTACAATATTTAATTATTTAATTAATTAGTCTAGTATAATTTAAATTTATCTCACGTGTTTTGGTCTTTATTAATTTAATTTTATATTTGTACATCAATTTAAGTTTATAATAACTTTATGTATTATTTTGTAAAAAATAAAATAATTTATATATTAGTTTAAGTTTTCAAAAAATATACAATATAAAATATTTATTCACTTTTAACTTAATATTTTAAAAAGAAGAGAATTAGTATAATTGATGGTATTTTAGTTCATCCACACATTAGTTTATTTTGAAAACAAAAGTACAAAATGTGAAATAAAGAAAATTAATAGATTAAAAAAAATTAAAAGAAAGAAAAACGAAAGGCAAAAATGACACTAATGAATGTTCTGGACATGAGAATCTTAAAAATTTGTGATTTGGAAGGACGTCCAAAGTTCATTAGATGCCCCATATGAGGATCGTCTAGCATATCCAAACATCTCTTTTGATACATGGACATCTTATATTACCGCTAAACAAAAAATAAGATGATAGAAATGAAAAGATGACCGTGATTGATTTTGCATGAAAATACTATCTAAATCTTATAGAAATAAATTATATTAGAAATTTTATAAAGTTAGGTGCACATTAATTAATAAAAAAATAAAAAAATAATTCTAAAAAGTAAGTATAATTAAGAAGTAATCTACTATCTAGACCTAAATAATTATAATTATTTTAAATTACTTCATTCTAAATTAATGAGTACTATAATTAATTGATTAATACATTATTTATTAATGAATCAATAGTTTCCCTACTATATTGCTTCAATCTGCATTCCTTTTNTATTTATTAGAATATAAGACTTAAACTGATACAATATTATTAAAATTTTAAAGTAAGTTCATTAATTATAGACTTAAGAGAATCTTTACGGATAGGAAAAATGTCAAATTATTTATAGAAATAGTAAAACAAATACTTGATAAACACAAGTAAACTTTTATCAATCTCTATCAATGATAGACTTCTATCACTGATAATACCATTGATAGACATTAATAGATTTCTATCAGCCTCTAAATGATATATTTCTATAAGTTTTTATCATTGATAGACACCAATAGACTTCTATCAACGTCTATTAGTGAGTGATAGACTTGTATTATTTTCTATCACTAACTTCTATTAGCATCTATCTATGATAGACATTAATAACAATATCTATTACTACTATAATTAAAATTTTGTGACCTGTGTAAATATTTTTCCTTATTTTCTATTTTTGAAAATCCTCCTAAATTTAATATGCATATATTAACACATTAATTAATTAAATGTAATAATATAAAATAAAATAGGTTAAAATAAAATCCCTTTAAATACTTTAAGTTGTCCAAATTTAATGTGTATATTTTCCATAACTCTAAAATTTAGTCCCATAATTTTAGTGATTTTTAAATCAGTTCAATATTATTTTTTTAATCCAAGTTATTAAATAATAATAATAATTTTTCTGCACTAAAAACCAATGTGTGAACATATTTTTAAAATTTAGTAAGAGAAAGCTAATCGAGACCAACTTTTATTAAATAAATAAAATAAATAATAAATCAACAAACTTTTAAGATTTATTAAAAACATATGAACTAAAATTGGACATTTAAAAATGTATAGACTAAAATTAAATGAAACTCAAATTCTTAACTAATATTGTATTTAACAAATAAAATAATGTTTCAAATTATAGAAAATACTCTTCAACTTTGTACTTTAATATATGGACGAAAACGATTCATACATTATTTTTAAACATACTCATAAACTTTCAAATGTTAGGTTAATACTATTAACTTTGATAAAACAGATTTTCTAAAACATGCATTCATATTTAGTATATAGACGAAAATTATTTATCACCACCTCCATCATCATCATCTCCATCATCATCTCTATCTTTCAGATCATCACCTTTTGAGTGTTGAAATTTATTAAATTTATGTTTGAGTATGTTTAGAAATGTGAGAGTTCATCCTATTTATTTTAAATTTTGATATAATTAAAAAGTTAGAGAAAAAAGAAGTGAAATACGGAAAATCGGAGAAAGTTTTAGAGAAATGAAAGAAAGAAAGGATTAAGAGTATATTGAATCAGCTTGTAAAAAAAAAAAATGGGAATGTGAAGATTTAAGAGTGATAGATAAATGGTTTCCATCTACATAATAATGGTAAGAACATAATCATTATCCTTTTTTAAGATTAAGGTTATTAGCGTAAATTTTGAAAATTCAAAAATATTTTTTAAACGAGACACAAATTATCCGTTCATATACTTATAGTAAAGGTGATTTCTTTTAACTTTTTTTTTTTAAAAAAAAATCAAATTTAAGAATATTAATAAAACGTTTGAAGTTCAAGAGTATTATTGAAGCAAAATAATGATACTTTCCATCTAAAAACTAAGAATAAAGACATTATTTATTTATTTATTTAGGTATAAGGGATGTATATAATAATCGTTCACATGCCAATTTGTTACAATCCTTGTTCTATACGAATGTGTTTAGAAAATTGGAATGTAATCATGATTACTGGGAATCAGATGAGTGTTGAAAAGTATAAGTAATCGAAGACGGAATGAAAATGAGATTGTGAACCATGAAAATGATGAAAAAGAGAGTTAGACTGAAAACTGTCAAAATGGAATGAATTTTGTGTTACAAATCAAACTCAAAATGCTCAATCCAAACATGAATTTTTTATTATATTACCTTATGATCTTATCCCATTACAGACCACCAAACACTCCCTACAAAGGAATGCATATCCTTTACTCATTCCTACCTTTAAGTCAAATCATAAATTTTAATCGTTGAAATAAAACAACCTTAAAATCACAACATTATCTCAACACCGTCCTTTTTTTCAAACACGTTTAAAAAATACTTCCATATTTTTTTTTTTGTTGGTTTGAATCAAAAGAAAATTTTTCATTTTGATTACAAGAGAACTTATTTATAGAAACTCATGTCAAATTCGAATTTTAGAGACGTTAAAGAAATTATCTTTACACAAATAGCACATTTTTTTTAAACAGTTTTATCCGAAAGAAAATACTTTATCTTTTCCCAGTGTGAAGTCAAATGTCATTAAAGTAAAAAGGAATATTAATTTTTTTTCCTTTTTTTAGTATTGTATAATTTGACTTCAATAGTTTTAATTTCAATTTAATCGTTATGTTTGGTTAAACTTTACCAATCATATCTCAACTGATTTTTACCTTTCATCTCTCCCACTTTTACACAATAACCATAAAGCCTAATACAAAATCAAAACAACTGATTTAATATCATTTAACTGTCATAAAATTTATACTATCAAATTTGAATATCGATTTTTTTATCAGCATATTGTAAAATAAATAAAGAAAGAAAATTAGCAACTTTTGGTTACAAATCATGTCGTATGGTCAAATATGATAACTACTTGTGATAATATAAATTGATTTGGGAGGTTTGACCAAAATAAAATTAGGAGCTAGTGAACAAGTGAAATTTACAACAACATTCTAACCAGGAATGATGGAGAGAAAATTATTTCGAAAGATATCTTTTCAAATTAAAGAAAGATCTTAAGAGGATGCCACAACCATGAAAGCATGGACAATTTTGTTCTCTCGAAGAACATGAGAAAAGCACACAACATTAACAAAATTGCCTAAGAAAATAATGTCCACAACAAAAATTAGAATATTAGTGTTAACAAAAAAAAAATTATTCTAATTATGTGTTTTCTATATTTTTCTAATTAGTATTTCCTTTCCCGGGTTCTTTCGTTCATTAAAAAATCATAATTGGAATAAACCATAATTTTCATTAACAATTAAAAAAGGTGGAATCAACCCATAAATGAGATTATTGACCTCTAAAGAGTTAGAGTCAACATCTCAAGGTAGATTAGAACCTCTTCACTCTTGCTTAATCGCTTTGAGATTATTGACCAATAATCCATTAGAGACATCCAACCCCTGCCTATAGTATCAAACATGCCAACATAAGACGACATGATCAAATCCCAAATAGTCCGATAGACTTTATTGCTGATAGGCTCCTTCGAGTGATATGATCTATCATTGATAGTTTCTAAAAGCAAAATCTAAATTTTGAATAATTTTGTTATATCTACACATTCTTTATTATTGTGTTATATCTACAAATACTTTAAATTTGATTGCTCTTCTATTTTTTAAGCATTTATCTTGGTCGTTTTTCAGCAAATTCAAAAAGCGAATATTTTCTAGTGTTTCCATGTGGTATTCCAAATCACATATATTATATTTATAAGTGTAATTGATACATAAGAGAATGCTAAATGCTTTACTTATTGATTGACTAATATTAATATGTGGGGACAATGGTCTCCTTTTTTGACTAGATTTCTTGATAAAACTCGAAGCCTTTCCTATTTATTTTATATGTATTTTGGAGCTACGAATCATTTTCTTAATGGTTAATCCCAAAGGAAAAAAAAGTTAGTTCGGTCATTAACCATTAACATACTAATAAACATTGCAATTAAAGTTTGGTGGAAAATGTAATCCCGATTTTAGTATTAATATAGTTTTAATCAGACATTATTCCATCCTAATAATTAATTAGATATGCTTGAAATTAACTTGTTTTAGAGAATAACTAAAAATAAATTAATTCTATCTCCTCAATCTTTATATGTTTGAAATAGTGAAAAGTGATTCTAATATATTAAGCAAGTTTGAACCTTCAACATGTTCCATTCCTACCAAAAGTACTTATAATATGAGATCTCTTCACATCGTTTTCTGTTGTTTTTTAATTTCAATTTTTTTTTTTTTTTGTGTATTTTCATTTTATTCTTTAATGAATTGATGTAACACATTTAAATATTCTAGACCTAATTGGCGTGATTCTTTTGAAAGTTTAACTTAGAAAATTAACACAAAATAATAATATATTATTTGTGTTGTTTGTGGAAACTAAAAATGGATCAACGAGAATTTTTATTCTTGGAAGAAAAATCTATCTAGTGCCTTGCTGACGTGAAGATTGTTGTGGTCTGATGTGAAAATTTATATTTGTAGCTTCAATCAAGTAAAAGCTAGATAACTGGTGGTCTTTATTTAATAGTGAATCGAGCCAAACTAACAAGAAGTTGAACTTAGCTTCTCTAAGCTAAATTTGAATATGAAAAGAAGTAAAATGGGGAATCTAATAGGTGGGTTCACAGGAAAACAAAGGTAATAACATGAAAATATCGATAGTGGGGGCAAAGTAAATAGAGATGGTCGAAGAGCTTACCTAACCAATTTAGAGTTAGTCATGTTATTAAGAGTGTGTTTGGGGTAAGGACTATCCTAAGACAACATGCTTTTAAATAACGGTCGTGGAGTTTCTTGGTTCTTTTCGGGTGTTACAATTTTTTTTAGTTAGAGGTTATGGATTTAAACATTTGAAATCTTAATTCTAGAAGAATCTCGGAACGATTTACCCAAAATATAGCACGAGAAGGAAGCTCTTTAGAAATTGTCGATAGAGCATCTTAAAAACCGACAAAGCAAACCAATGCTATCCTCTTTCCAAAATGATCAAACCGTGGTCGGGGTAAAAATAAATTTAAATGTGTTCTTTTACTAAAACCATGAGTTCATTTTCATCATATTTGAACCTCCCCAGTAAAATGAAAAAACGATCACCCTAACTCAGTTTTTTTCATAACTTGTTTTTAATTAAACATTGTGGAGTTTTATATATATATATTTTTTTGGTGTATAATTTTTTTATTGAGGAACCATGAATTTAAACATTTGAAATCTTATCTCTAAAATAATCTTGGATAAATTTACACAAAATAGAGAAAGACGTATCAAAATTTTCAATAGCACCCCTTCAGAGGAGCTTTAATATTAATATTGTTGTTTTCAAAACTTATTAGAGAAATATTGTCTAATTGTTTTATAATTCACAGAGATCAAACAACCGTAAACTCCGTGAGGTTGCGAATGATCCGAACCAGGTTCTTGCTATATGTAGTGACAACTAAAGCTATAGGGAGGAAATTCATTATATGTACGATATACCTATTGTTCTTCCACCAACTCCTAGACGTAGAGGACCTGTTTGGGAAAAGGATGAGTTTGATGAGGTTGCACATAATGTGAAAGAGTTGCCTCCTATGATGCAGATGCAGAGTCAAACTGATTATGTTAGTCCGATGGTGGTGATGCCAGCATTTGGTTCATGACATTATGACTCAAAGGCTGGTCCTTCGTCTTCATACGTGCATGGACATGGTCGGGATCGTGGAGAGCATAATGAATATTTATATTATGAAGCGCCAGAGGTACCAGGGCAATATCAAGAAGAACCTGAGCAACCTCAAGTTCGAAGTCGACAACAACCAGCTCAAAATCGACAACGTCCGCCTTGTGGGACACATTGATTTTTGTAATTATTTTTATATAAATGAGATATTTAATTTACATTCTTTTATTTATGAAGATATATTTTTTTAATTTATTCTTTTATAATTATGAATAGTAATTATTTTGATATAGAAGCTTTAATCGTCATTGACATAAATAATAAATCAGATAGTCTAAATCTAGAAAAGTTAGGTAAAAAAAACAACCTTTAATTATTCAAAATTTACATATTTTAGATAATAATTTGGACAATAATAAATCAAATCTAACACTCAAAAACCTTCACATGCAACTGATAAATAGACTGTATTATTGAATAAAGAATAGAAATTTTAATCACAGTAGTGGCGGTCAATAGTTTAAAAGATTTTATAATAATGATATTGGATTCCCTTTTATTACATTTGGTACCAAGATTTTGATGGAAGTTTTTTTTTCTTTTTTATAAAAAAAAATTATTATAATAATAAAATATTTTTAGATAATTGTTTTTATAAAATGAAAAATTAAAAAAAGAAAGAAGAAAGAAAGAAGAAGGTGGAATGTGTAATAATTAAAAAAAAAAAAAAGAAATTTGTACGGATATCTCGCTCTCGCTCTCGCTCAAAATCTCGATCTCGCTCTCTCAAACTCTCGCTCTCTCTCAAAATCTCGCTCTCTCAAATCCCGCTCTCTCAAATCTCGCTCTCTCTCTTACTCTTCCCTCTTTCGTTCTCTCCCAATACAAAATTATTTTTAACACATCAAATAATTATGAGTGTTATGAGGAAGGTCTTTCGTTCTTTCCACATCAAATAATTATGAGGAAAGTCTCTGGAATGATAATTAAACAGACTCAATAATAATGTTAGGGCAAGGTCGAGGGTTTAAAGTTCGACGTGCAAATGTAAAACGAAATGGGAAGGTCGAGGGTTGAAAATTCGACCTATCGACTTATTTAAAAAAAAAAAAAACAACAATATTTTTACAAATAGTTTGAAAACAACCTTATTTTCCTAAATAATTTCTAAAAGGACAATATCCTTTTTAATTCTTTTTGAGTGTTACAATTTTTCTGTTTAAGAATCATGAGTTTAGTCATTTGAACACTTAACTATAAAACAATCTCAGGCCCATTGACCCAAAAAAATAACAGGAGAAGGAAGTTCTTTAGGAAAAAAAAAAAAAAAAAAAATCACTACGTGCTTTTATTTAGCCGTGTGAGGTTTCTTGTTTTATTTTTGTGTGCAACAATCATGCACCAATTTACACAAAAAATTAAACGAGTAGAATGTTGTTTAGAAATTGTCAATGATACCCCTTCAAAACTGACGAAAAAGGGGTCATTGTTATCCACTTTCAAAAATTACCAAACCATGACCATGGTGAAAAAAAGTTTTGTATGTGTTTTTTACTAAATATTTGGGTTTATTTTCAGTATAATTGTTTAAAATGATAAAATTAATGGAAATTTCTCCCGTAAAATAAAAACACAAAGATCCTTACTAAGTTTTTTCAAAGTGTACTTTTAATTAGTCGTTGTGGAGTTAAAATTTGAAATGTGTTTTCTTTTTGTAATGAAATCATGGGTTCATTTTTATCAAACTTGCATAATTCTACCTAAAATCGATAAGTGATGAGTCTGACAATTTTTGTGTGGTACAATTTCTTTTATTTTGGGTTTACAGTTTAAATATTTGAAGTCTTATCTCAATAACAATCTCGGACAAATTTACACAAAAAATTAAACGAGAAAGATTCTATTTAGAAATTGCCAATGGTACCCTCGTGAAAATTGACGAAAAAGGATCATTGCTATCATCTTTCAAAAATTATCAAACATGGGTTCTTTTTCATCAAGCTTGGACATCCCCCTCATTAAAATAAGAAAACAATGGCATCGGTGTCGACTCAATTTTTTCCAAAGTGTACTTTTAATATACCGTTTGGGATTTCTTGTTTCTTTTTTAATGCTACAACCTTTTTTTATTTAGGGAGGATGAGTTTAAACGTTTGATGTCTTATCTTTAGAACGACCTCAAACCAATTTAGCCAAATAAATTACACGAGAAGGAAGCTCATTAGAAAATTTGAATTGTACCCCTTCAAAATTGACGAAAAAAAGCCAATGCTATCCGTTTTTATCGAAAACATGGGATCATTTTCATCAAATTTTAAACATCCTCCTAGAACATCGAAAATTGATGACTAAGCTCTTTTAACAGCATGCTGTTAATTAGCTATTGTGATGTTTCTTGCTTCTTTTTGGGTCTATTACTTTTTATGTAGGGATGATGAGTTTAAACATTTAAAGTCTAATGTCTTAAACAATCTCAAACCAATTCACCTAAAAAAAATAAAAAAGGACCAATGTCATCCCCTTTCAATAATAACCAAACTATAGCCAGGGTGAACAAAATTTAAATCGTGTTGTTTTTTTTGCTGAAAAAAAATTTGTCCTTTTTCATGAAACTTGGGCATTCTCCTCCTTAAAATAATAAAATGATGACCATAACTATGTATTTTTAACAGTGTTTTTAATTGGCCGTTGTGGGGTTTCTTGTTACTTTTTTGGTGCTACAATCTTTTTTTATTGCAGGAGGATGGGTTTAAATATCTGAAGTTTTATCTCTAGAACAATCTCTGAACAATTTACCCAAAAAGTTATATGAAAAGGAAGTGGCCAAGGCGAAAAAAGTTTTAAATGTACTTTTTAATGGAAACATAGGATCATTTTTATTAAACTTGAACATCTCCCTCAATAAAATGGAAAAAAAACGACCGTATCTACTTTTTTAACAACGTACTTTGATTAGTTGTTGTGTGATGTTTTGTTTCTTTTTAGGTCTACGATTTTTTTTACTTAGCGATGATAGTTTTAAATATTTGAAGTCATCTCTTGAACATGAAGGAATCGAACCCACAGCAGAAACGTTGTGAACGTCTTGCATCTCACAATTTGTTTTCTATATAAACAAATTTAGTATACTAAAATAGAATATAAAC
The DNA here is from genome assembly GCF_009727055.1 of Benincasa hispida. Taxonomy (NCBI): domain Eukaryota; kingdom Viridiplantae; phylum Streptophyta; class Magnoliopsida; order Cucurbitales; family Cucurbitaceae; genus Benincasa; species Benincasa hispida. Next base: position 60,225,987 of record NC_052350.1, on the reverse strand, counting down.
ATGTAATATAGTATGCTTTAGGGAAAAAGATTAGAACCATTCTTACCTTTGTAAATTACCAAGTTTCACGAATAATCCTCTCGAAGTTCCAACGAACGGCTCCTCCTTGATCATGACAATTTCTTGAACAATCTCGAACACTACCACGAGAGTAACCTTGTTATTCTAGAATTCTAATAGAGGGATAGGTGTTATCCAAATATTGAAAGAGGGAGAGGAGAAAAGGGTTTTGGAGAGCAGAGAGGATTCTCTTTGTAGCTTAGGAAAAAATTTGCACAATAACACTTATTTAATTAATTAACACAATTAGATAAATAATACTTATTTAATTTAATTTGGAAGAAAAGGGGCAAGGCAACTGGAGGAAGAGGTCGGGTGCACCTCGAGAACGCAAGAAATGATAATTCTCCCTACATTCTCTGTGGAGCAGATTGCAGCCAAATTTGATGAGAAAAAGGAGAAGGTGAAAGAGGACATACAAAAGTTGAAAGTGATGCCTAAATTCTCATCACGTCGACCCAATTTCAAATAGAGGTCTGTGATGAAGAAATTAAAAAAGCAGGTGTTGTTGCCAAGCTGTAGAGGAAATGGAGAGGGCAATGAGATGAGAAAGTGATGCAAAAGGAAGTCAAAAGGCCAACGCATAAAAAAACATTAAAAATAAAAGAGATGAGAAGAGAAAGAGGTGGTGGAGAGAAGCAAGACTGATGAGAAAAAAGGAGATCAGCCTAAGAAAGGCATTGACAAGCAGGCGACAGGAAAGAAGCCTGTAGAGAAAAAGAAAAAGGAAGATGAAGAGGAGAGAAGGAAGTAGGGCACCTGCAAGCTCTAAGAGAAAAAGAAAAGGGCAAGACAAAGGTAGAAGAAGAAGATGCAACTGTTTGTAGGACATAGTTTTATCATCGCATCATTCTAGAAAATGCAACAATCAGCCATGTCCCCAACGTTCACCCGCGAGCACCTCAGCATGCCCAGACATGCACATGGGCGTGGTTTGCCACTCATCCTATGCCCAGACATGCCCATATGCGTGCTCTGTTGTCCATCCCACACTCAGTCGTGCTCCAGCCAGAGATTTTAAAGCCCATTGACCTTAATTTGAGTTATTTGAAGGTTCTAAGTGATTTTTCAGACCATTCGGATGTTTAGGATATTTTAACCCTAAAATGCATAAATTTAGGTCTTAAGCTAATTTTAGGATATTTTAAAATAATTTAGAGATTAAAATGCTAAAATCATAAATCAAGGATATTTTGGGGTTAAATGGAATTCAAGAAAGTTATAATAGAATTTGTGGATTATTTATGGAATTTTTGGGCTAAATAATCGTTAGGCAGTGACCTAGACTTGTGATCTAGTTTTTAGGTCACACAAAGATAAGTAAAGCGTATAAGCTCAAGGGAGAAAATCAGTGACAGTGGGTGACAATGTGCTTTTAAAAGTTAAAGACTTTAAATGTTCAAGCGTAGTTTTCCTAAAGATATTTTCAAAGCATAGTTTTCTTGAGAATGAGTTACTTAATCAATGCCACGAGTTAAGCATGATTTCTTAAAGTTGAAATTTCCTAGCATGGCTTGAGAATAGTGTTTTATCAAAGATAATGACCTTTTACCTAAGCATGATTCTCTTAAAAATGAATTGTTATACTTAAAGCCATGTTGAGAATGATTTACTTAATGTGAAGTTTATATGCTATCCTCAAATGATATGTTCAAGCATGATTTTCATGAGATGAATTTTCTTCACATGAGTTTAAGCATGATGTTTATTTTAAAGAATACTTATTCTTCATGCTTTGTTTTTAAGGAAAGGAAATGAGCATGTACTTAAAAATGGTTTACAGAGTAATGTTTTATGTACCCTAGCTTAAACTCCCGATACTCAAGAAGATGAAGGTATCTGGGACCCTAATACTCAAGAAGATGAAGGTATTCGGTGAAATTCAGTAAATGTTTGCTGCATAGACCTTTGAGACCCACCTTAACACATATGTAAGTTTTGGATCATGTGTAGGGGTGGTTACCCTTTTCGGGGCATATCTGCATGCATGTATGAGAGTCATTGACGCTAATCATATGAGAATTCTCTACATCAGCTAAGGTTATCAACGTTGAGTGTATCGAGCTTGCTCTACCTCAACTAAGGATTATGGGTCCTAGTTTTTATGAAAGTTATGTATAATGAGGTTTTAAGCATGCTAAACTATACTCATGATTTTATGATGTTTCAGGCAGATGACATGAAACGTACTTCTTGTATTTTCAATTTTGTTAAGCTATTGAATCTTAAACATGTGTTTATAAACCCTGACGTTATGAAAGTATGTTTAAGTTACAGTAAAATTTTCTTATTTCAGAATATGCTTGTTTATCTAAATAGTCATTCACTAGGCTTTTTAGCTCACTCTTTTAATATGTTTTCTCTCCCTAGGTAACAGTCGAGTTCCCGATGCCTAGCTTACAGCGCTAATCTGTCACATCTCTAAAACCTCAGATAGCTAAAAAATTCTTTAGGTTTATGTTATGTATTTTGTCACTTTGAAGTTATATACATACAAGTTGGAATGAGAGAAACTCTTGTCTGTAAATAGGTTGCAAATATTGTTATATGATGGGCTTACTTATCTAAGATATGGTTGCCTACAAGACTTAAACTTTGAACTGTTATTACATTTACATAGATACTTGTTTATTAGGTCTTCAAAGGTGAGGAGACGGGTTACAGGTTAAGACAGTAAGTATCATAAGAGGGTTGATATCTGCTATCTTCACATCTCTTTCCAGGTTAAGAGGGTAATCTGGGAACGGGTGTGACAATAACCTTTTCTTAAGGTTGAGAATACTAATGAAACTTTTTAAAATTCAGAGATATTTTGAAGTGAGATATGAATGCGCCGTCCATATACTTACTGTGAAGGTGGTTTCTTTTAACTTCTTTTAGAAAAAAGAATAGAGTTTCACGATATTAATAAAACATTTGAAATTCAAGGATATTATTGAAGCAAAGTGCTAACATTTTCTATCTAAAAACTAATAATAAGGGCATTGTTTTTTTTTAAGGGTGTAATAGAACTTTTGAAAGTGTATTGGTATTTTTTAAATAAAGTATAAAGTTCAAGGATATTTTTGATCATTTAATTTAAAAATAATACATTAAAAAAAAAAAAAAAGAATGAGGGGAAAAAGTAGAAGCAAGAAGAAAAGTCACTCTTTTGAAAGGAAATGAAATATAATTATTTATAGGGGTATAAGGCATGCATATGATAATTGTTCACATGTCAGTTTGTTACTATCCTTGTTCTATATAAGGGAATGCATATTCTTTATTCATTCCTACCTTTAGGTCAAATTATAATCTTTGAAATAAAACAACTTTAAAATCACAACATTATCTCAACACCGTCCTTTTTTTAAACATGTTTAAGATTTTTTTTTTTTTTTTTTTTTTTTTTTTTTTGAATCAAAAGAAAATTTTTCATTTTGATTACAAGAGAACTTATTTATAGAAACTCATATCAAATTCAAATTCTAGAGACGTTAAAAATTTATCTTTATACAAATAGCACATTTTTTTAAACAATTTTATCCGAAAGAAAATACTTTATCTTCGAAGTACAGAAAGATTGTTTTTTTTCTGTGTGAAGTCAAATGTCATTAAAGTATAAAAGAAAATTAAATTTTATTTTTTTAAGTACTGTATAATTTGACTTCAATGGTTTTAATTTCAATTCAATCGTTATGTTTTTTGTTAAACTTTACAAATCATATCTTAACTGAATTTTACCTCTGATCTCTACCACTTTTACTCAATAAAAACCTAATAATACAAAGTGGTCAATTAAATAGAAAATAACTAATTTAAGCATAATTTAACTGTTATAAAATTTATACTATCAAACTTGAGAATCAATTCTTCTACTGGCATATAGTCAAAAACTAAATAAATAACAACTTCTTGTTGCAAATAATGTCATATGGTCAAATATGATAACTACTTGTAACAATATAAACTTATGTGTGAGGTTTGACCAAAATAAAATTAGAAACTAATATTTCTTTTTAGGCTAATATAAACAATGAGGAGACATTTATAATCTAACCTCCTAATCAAGAATGATGGGAGAATATTATTTGGAAAAATATTTTTTTAGATCAAAGAAATAACATGAGAGGATGCCAAACTCATGAAAGTATGGACAACTTTGTTCTCCTCTCGAAGAACATGACAAAAGCACATAGCATTAACAAAATTGCCCATAAAAATAATGTCCTCAACAAAAATCAAAATATTAGTGCAAACAGAAATTATGGTTTATTCCAATTACGGACTTTCTATATTTTCCTAATTAGTATTTTCTTTCTTGTATTCTTCCATTCGTTAAAAAATTCATAATTGGAATGAACCATAATTTTCGTTAATAATTAGAAAGGGTAGAATCAACCCATAAATGAGATTAATGACCTTTAGCGAGTTAGAATCAACATTTAATTAGTATTTTCTTTCCCGTATTCTTTCATTCATTAAAATAAATCATAATTTGAATAAATCATAATTTTAACAATTAGAAGGGGTGGAATCAACCTCATAGAAAAGAATAATGACCTCCAGCAAGTTAGAATCAACCTCTAAAGATAGATTGGACCCTCTTCACTGATGCTTATCCGTTTTCAGACCCTCCAAGATGGCCTCAACCTTCAACAACTTAATTACACCCTCCTTTAAGTAAAATGTAGCCGCTCATAAGCGTTTAAACCTTTATGATCACAGAAAATTAAACTGTGCCTTCTTCTATGCTCGTTGTACGACCATGTTGCATCCACATTGAGTTTTCAATAATCGACAAACGGGAGACACCAACGATGATGTGGAGGATTGGAATGGGAAGGGAGAGATGGAGAAGCCAACAAACCATACGAATCTCCTAAGTCGGCCAAATGCTTCTCAATCAAACTTTGGATTCAATATTAGGTACCTCATGTTGGGCCGGCATACTTGATATTCTGAATTATGAAAGCCCAAATGATGAAATGCTGGCCCTTTTTGCTGATCCAAATCATGATCCACCAAGTTGTTTTGCCCCAAATTAAATTGGTAGGTAGAAAACTTGGTCCTGTTTGCTCTACGATCTTCTAGTTGATGTGCAACACGTGGAATGATCAACTATCTTCTACTTGATGGAAGGAAAACTTCTGTTTTTTATGGGAAATTTTCAGAGCAATTAATTTCTTTCTCTCTCTCGTTCTCTCTATCATTTTGCAGAAATCTTTTGCTAATCCTTTCTTTCTCTCTGATTATTTCGAGTGATTGCCGAGAGAATGAAGAAGAAGAACATGCAATCTTGTAAAGAGAAAGAAGAGGAAGAGATCTACACGATGATATACGTGGTTCGACAAACAGTGCCTACATCCACGAGAAGGAGAAGAATTTTATTCAAGAGCTAAGCCACCCTTTTCTTTACAGATCTTTTAACTTTCTTGTAAGCTTCTGTAAAATTATTTCTACAAATTGTAAATGATGCATATTTATACATTTTGTCTGATACAAGTAGTTATAAAACAAACTATAAAGAAAAATGTAAAAGGCTGTTGAATATACGGTTGAATGCTTGAGCTTATTTTACTTCAAATCTCCACCTTAAGCTCAACATACAAGTTCTTCTCCTTCCAGATTTGACATGTCTTCACCCTTTTCAAGAAGCTGGAAGCCGATCTGACCAAGACAGTTTGCTAACTTGAGCTTCAAAACTGGTTTGGTAAGCATATCAACGGCATTCTCGCGGGTACGAACCTTTAAAACTTCAACTTCATCTTTTTCTATTATGTCTCTTACAAAGTGATACTTAATATCTATGTGCTTGGTCCTTGAGTGATATTGAGGGTTTTTTGAAAGATGAATGGCACTTTGGTTATCAAAATAGATCTTTACTACTGTCTGATTAATATACCAAAGTCCTTCATCAACCCCTTTAACCATAATGCTTCTTTTATTGCTTCTGATAAAGCCATGTATTCTGCTTCTGTGGTTGATAATGTTGTGATTGACTACATATTTTCTTTCCAACATAATAAATTTGGACCATATAAGAATAGATAACCTGTTAGTGATCTTCTTTTGTCTTGGTCACCTGCAAAATCTGAATCAACATATCCATATAGCTCTAGATCTGTTTCTTTTGTACTTTAATATGTTAATTTTGACTGTTTAGACCAAATTAAGTATCTTAATATCCATTTTGTGGCTTCCCATTGCCTTGTTCTAGGGTTAGACATGTATCTACTGACAAGACTAGTACAGTAGAATAGGTCTAGTCTAGTAGATATCATTAGATGCATTAAACCAGCTACTGCTTGATTGTATGGAATTAATTGCATTTAAGTCAAATGTTCTATATCTGTTTCCTTTAGTGAGTTTTCTGAAGAAAGTTTAAAATGACTAGCAATATGTATAGTGACAGGTTTTGCATTAGACATATTAAATCTGTTAATAACCTTTTCACGGTAGTTTAATTGACTAATGGTAAGAATAGAGGAAGCCCTGTCTCTACTTATTTTAATCCCAATAATCTTTTTAGACTGACCCAAATCTTTCATGTCAAACTCTCTCTTTAGGATATCTTTGACGTGTCTTAAATCCTCCTTAGATTTTCCAGCTAGTAACATAGAGTAGTAGATAGACTTTGTCCTTATAGGTTGTTGAATTAACATAAGAACAAATGTCATAGGTACTTCTTTGAAATCCAATACTCTCTATGTAATCATTAAATCTTCTGTACCAACATCTAGGGGATTGTTTAAGACCATATATAGATTTGTTTAGGAGACGGTAAAGGTTTTCCTTCCTTCTTTCTTCAAACCCTTTAGGTTGAACCATATAGATAACCTCTTCTAGATTTCCATGAAGGAAAGCTATTTTAACATCTAGTTGATCTAGTTCAAGGTTGTATTGAGCAACTAGAGATAAAAGAAGTCTAATAGAGGTTTGTTTTACTACTGGTGAAAAAATTTCAGAGTAGTCTATGCCTTCCCTTTGGGTAAACCCCTTAGCCACTAACCTAGTCTTGTACCTAGGCTTTTCTTCTTTGGTAGAACCCTCCTTTAGTTTATATATCCACTTAGAAGCTATAGGTTTGTATCCCTTAGGAAGAGGGGCTAGGGTCCAAGTATTATTGACAGTGAGTGATTCCATTTCTTCACACATAGCTTGAATCCAAGACCTAGCATTAGGACAGTTCACTGCCTCTTCAAAAGTAGCAGACTATTGGTCATTAGGAGCTATTATGGCATTTAGGACTAGGTTCATGTAATTAGTTTCAATATACCTAGTCGGAGGAACTATCACTCTTCTTTGTCTATCCCTAGCCAATGAATACTGACTTAAATCAGATAGAATTTCAGTATTCTCAGTATGCTCATTTAAGTTTTCCTCTTCTTATTCTTCAGTTTCATTAGGAGGGTTATGACTAGTGGAAGAATCTTTAGATGTCTCCACCTCAATCCTAGCAGTACTAGGACCTTTAGAAACTTCATAAGTTGTCTTTTCTTTTTGCATAAACATCTCTTTTTCTCTAAAAATGACATCTCTGCTTATAACAAATCTTTTCTCAATAAGATTCCACATCTTAAAGTCTTTAACACTTTCTGAGAACCCAACAAACATACACTTTACTACCCTAGACTTTAGTTTCCCCTAACTTTGGTGAATATAGCCAACACATCTAAATACCCTTAGATTTTCTAGGTTAGGTGGATGTTTTATCCATTTTTCTTCAGGAGTTGGGAAGTTTAGGGAAGAATGAGGACACCTATTTAAGGTGAACACAGTGTAGCTTGCTGCCTCAACCCAATACTTTTCACTAAGGATTGCATCTAAAAGAAGACATCTAACCTTTTCCATAATTGTTCTATTAAGTATTTCAGCAACTCCATTCTATTGAGGAGTAAATCTAATAGTCCTATGCCTAGTTATTCTTGTTTCTTTGCAAAACTTATTAAACTCTTCATTACAGAATTCCAGTCGATTTTCAGTTCTTAGGTATTTAATTTCTTTAGAAGTTTGCTTCTTTATCATGAGTTTCCACTCCTTAAACTTATCAAACACTTGGTCTTTAGATTTAAGAAAGTAAACCCAACTTTTCCTAGAGAAGTCATCAGTAAAAGAGAGTAAATACTTTGAGCCATTTAGGCTAGGTGTAGGAGCTGGACCCCATAGGTCAGAGTGAATATAATCTAGGATAGCTTTTGTGGTGTGTTGTGCTTTAGTGAAAGTTTGCCTTGTAAGCTTTTGTAAGATTATTTCTACAAATTGTAAATGATACATATTTATACATTTTGTCTGATACAAGTAGTTACAAAACAAACTGTAAAGAAAAATGTAAAAGGTTGTTGAATATATGGTTGAATACTTGAGCTTATTTTACTTCACCTCATTCTTGCAACAGATCTTATTGTGAAAGCTCCACAAATACCATAAGATAATAATCATGCCATCAATCTCCTCCCTGGAACACAAAACTCTCCCTGAAACACAAGTCTCGATCGGTAATTATTTGGTTTTTTATTTTTTTTTCAAAATTAAATCTATAGACACTACATCCACCTCCAAAATTCTTCTTTTATTATCTACTTTTTACTAATGGTTTGAAAAACCAAACCAAAATTTGAAAACTAAAAAAGTAGTTTTCAAAAGCTTGTTTTTGTTTTGAAATTTGGCTAAGAATTCAATCATTATACTTAAAAAGATACAAATCATTCTAGAAAATAGAGAGAAAATATGCTTAATTTTTAAAAACCAAAAACCAAAAAATGAAATGATTACTAAATGGGTCTTAATTTTCTATTAAATTAGGAGTCCTAACTGTTCGAGTGTTTTTTCAATTCAATCCTCCCTATGGTTTTTTTTTTTCTTTCTTTTACTTCCGTGCATTATATCTCTTTTTAAATCATATTATTCCTGTCAATATAAAATTGGTGGATGGTATGTTTACCAAACATAATACTTATTTAGTAGTTAGACATTAACTAGAATCATAAGCATAAGAGAAAAAGTGTTGGAACTTTCTGCCTATTCTTTAAATTTTGAAATATTATAGGACTGAACACAAAACAATGAGAATAAAAATAGGCTAACATTTTTAACGATAATAATTAAATATATAACAACATTTTAAAAAAATTGTAAATATAGCAAAATCGATTAATGATAGACTCTATCGTTTATAAATTCCTACCAATGATATGGTCTATCATTGATAGACTTTGAAAACAATATCTAAATTTTATAAATTTTTATTATATTTACAAATTCTTTTCTATTATACTATATAGGCAATTATTTTGGACCTGATTGTTCTATTTTTTAAGCATTTATCTTGGTCGTTTTTCAGCAAATTCAAAAAGCGAATATTTTCTAGTGTTTCCATGTGGTATTCCAAATCACATATATTATATTTATAAGTGTAATTGATACATAAGAGAATGCTAAATGCTTTACTTATTGATTGACTAATATTAATATGTGGGGACAATGGTCTCCTTTTTTGACTAGATTTCTTGATAAAACTCGAAGCCTTTCCTATTTATTTTATATGTATTTTGGAGCTACGAATCATTTTCTTAATGGTTAATCCCAAAGGAAAAAAAAGTTAGTTCGGTCATTAACCATTAACATACTAATAAACATTGCAATTAAAGTTTGGTGGAAAATGTAATCCCGATTTTAGTATTAATATAGTTTTAATCAGACATTATTCCATCCTAATAATTAATTAGATATGCTTGAAATTAACTTGTTTTAGAGAATAACTAAAAATAAATTAATTCTATCTCCTCAATCTTTATATGTTTGAAATAGTGAAAAAAAAATTAAAACTTGGATACATTTTCATCGTACATAAAGAACCCCCTCAATAAAACCGGAAAAAATGACCCTGACCAATTTTTTTTTTTTTACATTGTGCTTTTAATTAGTCATTGCGGGGTTTCTTGTTCTTTTTGGGTGCTACAAGTTTCTTTATTTAGGACTTATGGGTTTAATGATTTGAACATTAACTCCAGAACAATCTCAGACCAATTGACCCAAAAAAAATAACACAAGGAAGCTCTCTAGAAATTGTCAATATAATCCTTCAAAACTGACGAAAAATGGTCAATAATACGGCTTTTCAAAATGACAAAACCGTTATTATTATTATTTTTTTTAATCATAGGTTCATTTTCATCAAGCTTGAACGTTTTGGATTGAGTAAAATCACAAGGTGATGATCTTGATTTTAAATTAAAAAAAGAAGAATCGGAATGTATGACAAAATTTAAGGTTTCATTCTGAAAAATGGTAAAAAACTGTCCCAGAATAAGATTTATGGCAAGTTACGTCATTGTCTGATTCGTAATTGCTGTTATTTATGAAACCACAAATACTAGGTAATTGTAGAATAAAACACAAGGTCGAGTTATGTATATGTTCCTCAAACTACCGTCATCTGATTTTGCTCATGTAGTTAACATAATCTCCATATTTTATTATTAATTTAGAATCTATTTAACCACTCCTCTAATTGATTTCACACTTAATTGAATATCCATATTTTTCTACCATATATTTTAAATATCCATATATTATCAAATTTTATTTTATCTAGTCAAATTTCAAATTTATTCAAATCTTTGAATGATTTTTTATTACTTTTTACCTATTCAATTTTATTCAAATCTTTGAATTGTTTTTCATAATTTTGTACATATATTCTTAATAAATTAGTTGTATATTTTTCATATCCTTGAAGGTTTAAATTGTTTTATATACTATTTTTGCTATTATATTAACGATTTTCATAATTTTATATCTATATTATTAATAAATTAACTGTATATTTCTCATATCCTTGAATGACTATTTTTTTACGAATTGATATTTCTTTTTTCCAAATCATTAAAATATTCTTCAATTTTTTTTTTTTTTTATCAATTTTAGCGGTTATCATATTTATTATAGTTATGTCCATGAGATTTCACCAATTAACTAACATATAGTTACATACAGTATACTAGGAATATGAAGCTATGAGATTTAATTTTTTTTTTTTATATTTACACATACAACGTAATTGTATGTAAACTTATGAGATAATAATCATAATTTTTTTTGTGATCCGTTATTATAACAAAATTTTGTATATTCCTAATTTTTCTCCATTATTGTCTATCTAAATCCATCTTTTGTCATCAGATTTGATTTATATTATTCATTGTCGATTTATTTATACATTTTCTTTTCAAATTTGGTTTTATCTTATTTCTTTTTAATTTATTTATACATTTTGTTATCAAATTCTTTGTTACCTTCTTTTTTTCAAATTGATTCAGTTTTATATAATTTTTTTCAATTTTTTTAAATATATTTAGAGATTTGTATTCTTATCACGGTTTAACTATTTTTTTTTTATTTCATACATTTTTTCTTTTATATTATTACTATTTATATAATATTTTTAAAAAATGTAATATAATAATATAATAATATATCATTGGTATATAAAGTGTAATATTCTGAGATCTTGTGAATTTAAATTAATTATCTCAAATTATTAGATTTTGTTTCTTTTTAATTTTGTTTTTGAGTCTCAAAACTAATATAATTGAGAAGATAATCCATTTAAATTTATTTGATACGAGATTTGAAAGTTTTGCATTTAAGTTGATAAAAAAATTGAAATTTGTAAATTTTAAATTTAAGAGGAAAAGTATAAGAGTCAAACCTCCTTGGAATATATATATATTTCATTTCTTAACAACCCAATAAATTTTAATTGAATTTGAAATGTCTAGATTTTGTTTAGAATTCAATTTTAATATAATTCAAATCAATAAAAAGAAAGAATGAATAAAAGGGAAAAAAAATATATATATAACCCTACAGGCTAAGCATAGTGTCACAATCGCTCTTTCGGAAGCTTCTCTTAGCGATTGTGCGGCACTTGTTCCCGCTCACGAACAAGCCAGCCAACTCAAATACGGACTGCCGATGGCACACCGAGTGCCTCTTGCAACCTCCAACCCCGTTCTAGGGAAAATGGTTTTAGAAAATGGGTTTAGAGAAAAGGTTTTCGTAAGAAGATTTGAGAGTGTGTATAAAGAAAGAAAGATTGTAGTAGACTAGAGCAATAAGCAACAACAACGGCTTTATAGAGTACTACTCGGGGTATGGGGAAGTGATGGTTAGTCTTATCCCCATATAGTACATTCTGAACAAAAAGCCAACTGGCGCCCTTGCATATGCAAAAGGGCGAGTGGTCACTTACAATGAAATACGCTAGTAGGGGGTTGGATTGGGCATGCGGCCATGGGCAACAGGCCTGGACAAGCATGACCGTTACACATAGCATACCAGTGTTAAGTTGTGTGTGTGTTTTTTTTTTTTTTTTTTTTTTTTTTACTTTTTTGTTCGTTCATGAATTTGTAATCGGTAGTCATACAATTCCAATATATGATTTTTCTTTCCTTCAGTCGTTTCTTATTCTCTGTGACAGTGTATATTGTGATCGCCATGAAAAGGAAAATCAAAGGAAGAGGTGTTGTGGTTGCTTGAAGAAATTCTCAAATTCCCAATTTCTTTTTAGAGGAAAATCGAAGGAAGGGGAGAAATTTTTTAAAATCCTAGTTTTTTTTTTTATTATTTGAGTTGTTGGTGGTTTTGGTTTTAATTATTCTTTATTTTCTAAGAATGCTTAGAGAATTGTAGTAATCATATCTTGTAAGTGTTGATTGGACTTTTGGTATGCTACATTGGTTATCATGTAATTGTTTAGTTATAGTGTATTTGAATTTTTTACTTCAACATATGAACATTATATATTTATTTGTAAGTGAGGGCAGTTTTGACAACTTATCATTATTTTTTTATTATTTAATTTGATTTTGTCGTTTTCACAATTTTTAAAACTTTTTGCTATTTTTCTAAATGAAACCTTTAAATTTACTATTTATCTGGTCAACCCAAAATTAACCACAGGCTTTTATTTAGTTGTGTGAGGTTACTTGCTTATTTCTGTGTGCTACAATTTTGTTTTATTTAGGGCTATGGGTTTATATATTTGAAGTCTTATCTCTAAAACAATCTTGCACCAATTTAAAAAAAAAAAAAAAAATGAGAAGAAGACCATTTCTGTAGAAATGGTCAATGGTACCCTTTCAAAACTAACGAAAAAGGGTCATTGCTATCCCCTTTCAAAAATTACCAAACCATGGCCCTGGTGAATAAAAAGTTTTGAATGTGTTTTTTTTACAGAAAATTTAGGTTTATTTTCAGGGTAATTGTTTTCTATGATAAAACTGTCGGAAATATTTTCAAATATAACAAAATTTCACTATTAATCAATGATAGATATATAGATATCTATCAGTGACATTTTCCTAACCTTAATTTTATCGTACTTGAATACCCTTAGGTAAAATAAAAAACGATGACTTGACTAAATTTTTTCAAAGCGTGGCACCTCTTCAAAACCGACTAAAACGAGCCAATGCTATCCCATACAAAACTAACCAAACCAATGCAAGGGCAAAATTTGTTTTGAAATTTTGTTTTGTTTTTTTAATGAAATCATGGGTTCATTTTTATCAAACTTGAGCATCACTCTACGTAAAATCGATAAACGGTGACCTTCTTTTATTTAGAGTCTATAGTTTAAATATTTGAAGTCTTATCTCTAGAACAATCTCAAACAAATTTACACAAAAAAATTAAACGAGAAGAAGTATATTTAGAAATTGAATGGTGTCCCCGCGAAAGTCGATGGAAAAAGGTTCATTGCTATTATCTTTCAAAAATTACCAAAGGTCGGATTCTTTTTCATCAAGCATGGACATCCCCCTCATTAAAATAAGAAAAAGAAAAGACATTGACTCAATTCTTTTTCCCAAAATGTGCTTTTAATTCACCATTTGAGATTTCGCTTCTTTTTTAATTCTACAATTTTTTTTTATTTAGAGAGGATGAGTTTAATATTTGATGTCTTATCTTTAGAATGAACTCAAACCAATTTAACCAAGAAAATACACCTAAATAATCTCATACCAATTCACCTAAATAAATAACCCAAGAATGATGCTCTTTAGAAACTGTCAATGGCTTTCAAAACGATGGAAAAGGACCAATGTGATGCCTTTTCAAAAATGACAAAACTATGGCGAGGGAGAACAAAATTTAACATGTTTTTTACTAAAAAAAATTGGTTTTTTTTTCATCAAAATTTGGACATCCCCTCATTAAAATTAAGGAGAAAAAAAACGATGACCATGACATTGGTTTTAACAATGTGCTTTTAATTCGTTGTTGTGGGGTTTCTTTTTATTATTATCTTTTTTTTTGGTGCTACAAGTTTTTTATTGCAGGGTGTTGGATTTAAATATTTAAAGTCTTATCACTTGAACAATATCGGACCAATTTACCCAAAAAAATTACACGAAAAGAAAATAGTCAAGGTAAAAAAAATAAACCTATTTTTTACTTAAAACATAGGATCATTTTCGTCAAACTTGAACATCCCCTCAACAAAATCGAAAAACGATGATTCTGACCAAGCTTTTTGAACAGCGTGCTTTGATTAGTTATCGTGGGATTTTTGTTTTGTTTTTTTTTTTTTTTTTTTTGTCTACGAACTTTTTTCACTTAGGGATGATGGGTATAAATATTTGAAATTGTCTCTCGAAGAATCTTGGAGCAATGCACCCTTAAAAATAACAAAGAATCTTTTTAGAAATTGTCAATGGTACCAGTTCAAAACCACGAAAAAAGGGTCATTCTATTCCTTTTCAAAAATGACCAAATTGTGGTCAGGGTAAAAGAAAATTAAAATGATTTTTTTTAATTTAAAAAATGGGTTCGCTTTATCAAACTTGGACATGCCCCTCAATAAAATTTAAAAAAAGAAGAGAAAAAAAAAAAAGAGATCACTTTGACTCAGTTTTTTTCAAAGTGTGTTTATAATTCGCCTTTGTGGGATTTATTGTTTTATTTTTTGGTGCTACAATCTTTTATTTCTAGAGGATGGGTGATAGGTCTAAAAAAAACTATAATTCCTAATTTAATTTAGACTGGTAAGTGAGTTTTTAATGTTAATTATCCTATTTTGTAGATATTGAGTGTCCAAGGGGTAGAATTGAACATTTGAAGTCAAACGGAGTTCATTTGAAGCAATTTGAAGGTAATTTGAGCATTTGGACTTCAAAGGAGGTTAAATGACCAAAATGCACTTGATCAAAGCGTTGCAACCCTCACTCAATACTCCCATGCAATGCTGAAAGGAAAAACGTGTGGATACATGGCAACATTGCAACATTGCTGAAGAGTGTTACAATGTTACGAGTTTTGACAGAGTGCCACCAATGCACGAGCGTAAGGCAACATTGCGCCAACACCTCAACCCTACTCCAACGCTAAGGGATTGTGTCGACAAGAGAGTTGCAATGCACCTAATTCCTATATATCGACATAATTGAATCCTAAATCGTAGTGCATATGTTTATAGTTCTGTATGGCCACTATCGAATCCAATAGAATTTAGAAGCATGTAGATTAGTTAGGATTTGACCTTTCTGGCCTTAATTAATAATTGGGACGCTTGATTGATTTTGATTTAATTAATTGTCGGCCTTTGTTGAAACTAGTTAATTCGCATCAATTTGTTAGTTATGCATGCATAATTCAAACGCATAGTCAATTTGCAGAAAACAATGATCGAAATTACATTGAATGCCTAACTTGATTTGAGAATTAGATGAACCAATTACTGTTTATCCCTTGCAATTTATTTCATGTATATTTTCAAATCAATCAAAACCAAAACCCCATTTTTTACTATTTTTCACAGTCAAATTTAGCTTAAGAGGGAATTAATTATGTGCCTCTCTATGGTTCGTGAAGGAAATCGGACTTGAGATTTCCATGAGCAGCGGAATATAGATCATTCCAAATTATAATCATGAATGAACATTACAAATTATAGTCGTATACAAAACATGCGGTTATGCAATCGATACAGAAATTACAGCATGAACAACCACAAACGAACAAGGAGAAAACTCTACGAACATTTGTAGACTCGTCTCCACGCTCCTTGCTAAAAAACGCTCGAACACAATAACCTCGAATGCTTAAACAACACGACCGCAACTCTACATGAACACTCCGTGCTCGTCCTCAACGATCGCCTCGTTCACGAACTCCTCAGTAACACGAACGGCCTCCACAGAACCTTGACGGTGTCAAGTTGAGTATGACACCACCAAGAAGGCTACCTTGGTATTCTCGGTGTGAGAATCCAGAGGGTGGGCTCTGTTCGGACTTGGTATGAGGCAGATGAAGGAGGTAAGAACAATCGTGTACACGATCGGACAAGTGGGAGATGGCGGAGACCTATCGTATAGGTCGATGCCCAGTCGTTTAGCTAAAGCTATGCGCTATGTGATCGTCTAGCAAAAGCTATGTGATCGTTTGGCTTATCATTTAGCTCGGTGTCTGTCGCCTACAAACACTACATAATCGTTATTTACTTGTCAATCGCCGTGAGTTTCTTTTTGCCAAGAGAAAAAACAAAACTATTTTTAAACTTTTGTAAAAACCTTTCTAAAATTAGGAAAACAATTTTCCTTTTAACTCACGGTTACCATGAATCAACAATAACCACCCATTCAATTGGTTATTAAAGAAAAAGAATTAATTATCCAATAATTAATATTATTATAAATATATATGATAACCAACTTATCATACTATATTTATAATCTATAGTTTTAATATTTCATCTCATGAAACATATAAACTATAGTTCTTTTTCTATTCCAAGGTACTTAATGTAAATCTCATTTAAATCAATCCTTCACTAGATGTATCTCATGCATCATATCGATTATATCATATATAATCAAAATACCTCTTGTCAATTTGAACATTTCAAATCAACACCAAGAACTTATCCTCAACTGAATCCATTGAGTTACTAAGAGAACCTTATGGACCTATAGCTCGAAGCTCCAACGGTATGTGAATAACTTACTAAACTCTTTAGTTACAAGATCCACAATCCGTTAACTGCCAGTCACTCCACTAAAAACCGACAACTGAACTTTCTTTACCACAGATATATTATGTATCCATCTTAACCAATCAGCAGTGCGACAACCCTTCACAGATCCCTCATAAATACAGCTGGGCCAATAACCATTACGCCTCTGTAAGTACCACTGATCCCTCTAATGAACATAAGTCATAGTCCTACTATGACTGAGTCTTCTCTTCCAAAGAGAAGTTGTGGCCACTATGTTCAAGCCCCGGAATTAGCCCTTAAGAGAGTAATCTCTCTACTTATCCCTGCTTCGGGAAAGGAGTGAATTCCATCTTGTGGCTTCAGTTCCCAGCTCCCAGATCAGACAAGTGCCCAAAAAGGTAGGCATGTTGAGTTGGCAATCTAGCCATTTTCACCCATACTAATCAAAGTACTAATAACGGGCAGAAATACATGTTATTACAGTACTAAGTTATTAAACAATGCAAGTTTGCATTGATAAAATGTATAAGATTGCGTCCAAAATGCATTAAGTTTATAACATTGTGGTCGCATGCGTTCATCGCATAAAAACAGTTGACTTTTGTATTTTTGTGCAGAATATGCGTTGACACAAAGCGTAATATGCAATCACAAGAAGGCAACGGTCGAGTGCAGTGTTACCGCAAGGCTTCGCGGTAATTTTTGCTCGCAAATATCTGCTCAAGAAGGATTGCCGCATAGAGTTGATGCAACTTGGTGAGCACATCTGAGTGAAAAGCATAATAAATCACGATGGGACGGAAAACTGATGACGATCGAGTCCGAATTAAGTTAACAAGCCACTAATGAACTACTGTGGCAAGTACACTCAACTTTTTCAGTGACAAATATTCGGCGCATTAGTCAGAGAATTAATGTCATCCCATCAGTGCAATCATAAGAGAGAAGAAGCCTTTCACCCCGAAGCTCTATAAATACCAAAGGCAACCTTCAGAGAAGGGGTTTGCTCGTCCAGTTCAACAGTTAGATAAATTTCTCCATAGTTAGAAGTAGCCTTGTTCTTAGATTTTCTTTTATTTAACGCGGAAGCGAGAGAAGCGAGATTATGCCGAGAGATCATTCCGGTGAACTTGGAAGAGTGTCGGAAGCATCGAGATCAGAGAGAGGGCCAGCTCCTGCGGAAGCAGGAATATCTTTTGAACAGAATAGAGTTGACAGTGTAAAAGCCTTGGGAAGCAAGAGACTTCTACCAGGCTCTCTATCCTTATCTTCCATTGTCATTTTGTACTTAAACTTATCTATAGAAATGGAATCTACTTCTTTATATCTGTTCACTCTCTGTTTATTACGCCTGAGTAGCTAAATCTGCCGAATGGGTGGAGAAGCACTTAGCTAGCATAACTGGGGATCTTCATTCTATGCGATTATCTTGTATTATGTATGCATCATTCGTCCATTAGAGATACTCGGAAGGGTAGTCTAAGGACAGAATCTAGGCTTGGAAAAGTCAGGTTAGAATCCAGGCTCAGGAGAGTCAGATTAGAATGCATAATCAAGAGATAGGAGCTTAGGAATAAGCATTGTTTGCTATTAATGCATCGCATGCATCCTAGAGATAGGGTACGATTGTGTGCGGTCACCTTGTCGTTGTGTGCATCTTGCATCATCGCATAGGAAAAAAGTAGAGACTTAGGAATAAGCTCTATGGACATTATCGCATTCATCACATACGTCCTAGAACTAGGAGCACCACATTTGCATTGGAAAATGATTTGCTGTCGTATGAGTGTAGCATGATCGCATAGTCTGACGCATTCCTGGGTAACGCTAGCTAAAAACCTTCTCAACCCATTCCTCTGCATACTTAGGGTCTCTACCGCATCATCAATCTTTTCTCAAATCCCCCGCATACTTTTTATACCGCAAACAACAACCCAAAAACAACTATTTGATTTATTGGTTACCGTAAAGTCTTCTTGAAAATTATCACCGCATACCATTTTCCCTGGACCCGAGTTCGACCCTGGACTTACCAGGAAACTCAGTGGAATTTATACTTAGATTTTGCTGAGAAAACTTGTTGCTCAATGCATTCCCATCACCACAATTCATTCCATTATTTCATCATATAAAATAACGCATCAAGTTTTTGGCGCCGTTGTCAGGGACTTCGGCAATTCAGTGTGCTAACAATAATTTTTCTGATTTCTTTGTAGCTCTCAATTTCTGGCTAATTATGACCCAGAGGTTGAGAGGATGTTCCGACGAAGACTAAGAAATAGCCGCCAACAACAACAACCAGATAAAGATGACATGATGAAGCAACCTGGAAATGGAGCACCAAACGAAAACAATGTCATGGCGAATCCAATCCTACTGGCAAATGATTGCAATAGGCCCATTTGGGACTATGCATCGCCAAACCTCTACGATTTCTCTCCAGGAATAATGAGGCCTGCCATTGATGGATCCCGATTCGAAATGAAACTGGTGATGCTACAGATGATCCAGACTGCACGACAGTTCGGAGGAAGGCATGGCGAGGACCCGCACACCCACCTCTGGAGCTTCATAGAAATCTGCAACACTTTTGTGTTCCCGAATATCTCTACTGAAGAAGTTCGACTAACTTTGTTTCCATTTCCCTGTGTGATCAGGAAAGAAAATGGGCTTATTCTCTCGAACCGGGAGAGATAACTTCGTGGGAACAAGTCGTTGAAAAGTTCATGAATAAATATTTCCTACCAACCGAGAATGTAAGGAGAAGGAAATTAATAACGATTTTGAACAAGAAACTGACGAATCGCTCAGCGATGCTTGGGCGAGGTTTAAGAGGCTGATAAGAGACTGTCCACACGACGGATTAATCAGACTGCTTGCAAATGGAGATCTTTTATCAAGGACTGACCCTGCTTGCAGACCGCTGCTAATACGGCAGTAGCTGATGGTCTGTTTGACAAAACATATGAGGAGGCCAAAAATATACTTAATTGCATTTCCAAAAATCACGAGGACTGGCGAGAAAGCGATCAAAGATTAAGAATTAAAGACAGTGATGTAAACAATGGGGCCATCGCATCCCTTCAGAACCAAATGACTGCGATGATGAGTTTGATTCAAGGCATCGTAATTAATAGCATGAGAGCGAAAAAAGGGCAGGTCAACGCAATTGCTCAAACGACCGCAAGTTATGTCATCTGTGGAGATGCCCAGAAAATCTGCAGTCAGTATGCTTTATAAAGAATAATCCCTATTCCGATGCATACAACCCCGGGTGGAGGAACCACCCAAATTTCGCGTGGAAAAATCAACAACAAAGCTTTCAACCAGTGGCGCAAAAAGAAGGGCCACCCGGATTTTTCCCACAAACCAACGGTCCAACGCATAACCAAGCCAGCAGTTCATGGACACCACAATCTTCGTCCTTAGAGGGCTTGTCGAGCTCAACGGAGCTCCCTTGCAACACTGGGGGTACAGGGAAAGAACAATGCTTAGCAGTCTCCTTTCTAAGCGACAAAATGACTGCAGAAGTAGAGGAGGAATTCATCACGACCAACTTGAATGCGATAATAACCAAGGACCCGTTGACTTATAGTTCGAAAAAGTCCGAGAAGATGAACCCCGAAGTTGCGTCCACCCTCAAACATTTAGAACATGAGGCAGAAGAAGTCCAGCTACCACTAGTCTCGCAAAGATTGAAAAAGAAACAAAACGATGAAGAAAAGATCGCGACAATGGCAGTAACGCAAAATGTGATGATCCCACCAAAAATGTGCGACCCAAGAATCTTCACGATACCATGCTCTATTAGAGGGGTCTACAGTGTCCAAGCACTATGTGATCTTGGGGCGAGTATAAACGTAATGCCGCTATCAATCTTCAAACGATTGAATATGGGAAACCTCACACCCATGATGGAGACTCTCCTACTTGCAAACATATCCTGAATCCATCCTGAGGGAGAGTTGAAAGATGCCGCAATCTCAATTGATAAATTCATCTTGCCAGCAGACTTCATCATTTTGGATTATAAAGTGGATGAAGATGCACCAATCATTAATTGATGTGCGCAAGGGGGAGATTGCGATGAATATTAATCGGGAAAGGCTCCAAATTAAGGCAGTCAAGATTCCGAAAGATCGAGAAAAGAAGAAAAGCCACCGTGGACGTGAAAAGCCCAGCTTGAAATAAGCAGTCCCTGAGTTACTATGCGACTCAACCTCATCAGGGATGCAATTCTTTTGAATATCCTTTTTGTTTCATATCAATGTTTCATGAATTTTTATCATGTCTTTTAATTGCTATCATATCTTTGTCTTTATACTTTAAAAAAAACGATCGTGCTGAACGATTGCGGTAAACGATTTTGTTAAACTCTGTTTTTTTATGATTATTTGACCCTCTCAATGTTTTTCTTGCAACGATCGAGGTACACGATTGTGGAGGCGCTACACGAAAACGCAACTACATTATTTCATCACTGCATTGCAAAGAAAGAAGATCGCCGCAAAGCGAGATGCGTCAACAAACAATGCAGGCGACAATGCAAATTTGGGGGTTGTATTCTTCCTTGACTTTATTCTAAATTCTGCACTATCGCATCACATTTTAATTTTGAAAATTTTATCATCGCATCCTCTTTGGTTACCGTAATCATTTAACATTGATAAATTTAGTAAGTCGCCGCATGATTTCTTTTTGCCAATTATGATTTCAATAATGAAACACATGCTTCTATTTTTTTCATGTACACTAGAGTCAACTTAATTTTAGGACAGTCACCTCATGAAATATTTCTAGAAGTTAGTGGTTTGATAGCTTTCTTTCAAACTGACCCTTTACCAAACTTCCTAAAAACATCGCATGACTTCTTTCAATCTTTTGGTAATGAGGACATTGCCGCATTTTAAATTTGGAGGTGAGGTGTTTATTTTCGACCTTGCTATTTTTAGCTCTACAAAAATAATAATAAAAAAATTCATAACATTGTGATTGGATTTTACTCGTAGTTGGATGTCCGCATGACACACGTGGGGGCAAGCCAAAACGAAGGTAGGAATCGTGATCAACGCATCGATAAATGACCGCAACTCTGCTGCCAAGTAGGTATGAGTTTAGTCTGAGAAAGAGCGTCTTACTCGTAGTTGGATGTCCGCATGACACACGTGGGGGCAAGCCAAAACGAAGGCGAGGCACTTGGATCAGTGCAAGGTCAGAGAAAAATAACAATGTCAAAAATATGCAAGGATAAAAATCATTTAACACCTAGTGAAAAAGTTCTTTTTGAAATAAATCATGTGATGTCCTAAAATCTGGTAAAGTCCTTTTAAAGGTTAAACTTGCGGTCCCTAAATTTTAGAAATATTTTAAGAAGAGACTTGAATAAGAATTAAGGAAATTTTGGTATATAAGATTTGAATGGAGTATCCTTGAGAAATCTAGGAAAAGAGATTGCGGTCGACTTTCTAAAGGAAATCTTTACCTATGCTTGAGGACAAGCATTGTTTAAATTTGGGAGTGTGATAACGGGCAAAAATGCACGTTATTACAGTGCTAAGTTATTAAACAATACAGGTTTGCGTTGATAAAATGTATAAGATTGCGTCCAAAAAGCATTAAGTTTATAGCATTGCGATCGCATGCGTTCATCGCATAAAAACAGTTAACTTTTGTATTTTTATGCAGAATATGCGTTGACGCAAAGCATAATATGCGATCACAACAAGGCAATGGTCGAGTGCAGCATTACCGCAAGGCTTTGCGGTGATTTGTGCTCGCAAATATCTGCTCAAGAAGGATTGCCGCATAGAGTCAGCGCAACTTGGTGGGCACATCTGGGTGAAAAGCATAATAAATCACGATGGGACAGCAAGCTGATGACGGTCGAGTTCGAATTAAGTTGACAAGTCGCTAACGAACTACTGTAGTAAGTAAACTCAACTTACTTATCTTCCATGTTCATTTTGTACTTAAACTTATCTATAGAAATGGAATCTACTTCTTTATATCTGTTCACTCTTTGTTTATTACGCATGAGTAGCTAAATCTGCCGAATGGATGGAGAAGCACTTAGCTAGCATAACTGGGGGTCTTCATTCTATGTGATTATCTTGTGTTATGTATGCATCATTCGTCCATTAGAGATACTCGGGAGGGTAGTCTAAGGACAGAATCTAGGCTTGGAAAAGTCAGGTTAGAATCCAGGCTCGGGAGAGTCAGATTAGAATGCATAATCAAGAGATAGGAGCTTAGGAATAAGCACTGTTTGCTATTAATGCATCGCATGCATCCTAGAGATAGGGTATGATTGTGTGTGGTCACCTTGTCATTGTGTGCATCTTGCATCATTGCATAGGCAAAAAGTAGAGACTTTGGAATAAGCTCTATGGACATTATCGCATTCATCACATGCGTCTTGGAACTAGGAGCACCGCATTTGTATTGGAAAATGATTTGCTTTCGCATGAGTATAGCATGATCGCATAGTCTGATGCATTTCCGGGTAACGCTAGCTAAAGACCTTCTCATCCAGTTCCTCTGCATACTTAGGGTCTCTACCGCATCATCAATCTTTTCTTAAATCTACCGCATAATTTTTATACTGCAAACAACAACCCAAGAACAACTATTTGATTTATTGGTTACCGCAAAGTCTTCTTGAAAATTATCAACGGATACCGTTTTCTCTAGTCCCTGAGTTCGACCCTGGACTTACCAGGAAACTCCGTGGAATTTATACTTGGATTCTGCTAAGAAAACTTGTTACTCAACGCATTCTCATCACCGAAATTCATTCCATTATTTCATCACATAAAATGACGCATCAAGAACCGCCTTCAAATGCAAGAGTTCCCAAAATACTCAGGATTGAGGTCATTTCACCTATAGTCGTGTAGGTGAGATGCAAATCTCTAGTATCAACGGCATTATATACAGAGGCTATCAATCTCGTGGTCCATGTCTATATACAAACTCTTTGTATAGGACACCCCCGCTCGCACGTCTTCCACATGAATGGTTAGGATCTACCATCTATAATAGTTTACAACACTTGCAAACCTCTATAAAGTGGACTGTATCCGTAGTTCACCAGGATCATGTATACCACCTTAATTCTTACACAGCAGACGTATTTAGGTTATCACTTAAGGCATGATTCACTTGTATATCACATATACATGCTTAAGTTGACATAAGATAACCAAAGAGTTTTGTTTATTGCATATGAGTAAATGCCAAAATAAATAACACTTATTTTATTCATTAAACAATATGTATCTTTACAAAACAATGAGACTTTGGGAGAATTAGGACACCAATCCAACAATCTCCCATTTGTCTTAATGACTCGAGAGACTAATTACAATACAATATAAAAATGTACAATATATAATTTACTAGGGCATACCGTAGTATCATCTTCCACTTGCCTTAGACAAGATGTTGCATGTCCCACGGACCCAGACTCTCCAAGTGACCCTCGAAGACTTTAGCTGTGAGGGCCGTTGTAAAGGGAGCAGTAATTGTTGTACTCCGATGTGATCTTCATGACTATCATATCACCGCGATGCACAATCTCCTTGATCAGGTGATATTTTCGTTCTATGTGCTTACCCGGATGATGACTTTGAGGCTCCTACGAATTTTCCACAGCCCTGCTGTTATCATAATAGAGAGTGATAGGAAAATCCATATTTGGAACAACTTCCAAATCTGAAAGGAACTTCCTCAGCCAAACAACCTCCTTAGTTGCTTCACAAGTGGCTACGTATTCGGCTTCCATAGTGGAATCCGCGATGCATCCTTGCTTGATGTTTTGCCATACTACAACCCCTTCATTAAGAGTAAACACTGATCCCGATGTCGATTTGCGAGAATCTCTACCGGTCTGAAAGTTAGAGTCCATGTATCCTATAATGATCAGATCCTTATCTCCATACATGAGCATGTAGTCCCTCGTTCTCCAAAGATACTTGAGGATCGTCTTGACCTCGTCCAGTGATCAAATCCTAGATTGGACTGATACCGACTGGCAATCCCTACTACATAGAAAATGTCGGGTTTGGTACACAACATTGCATACATCAAGCTTTCTACAGCAAAAGTATAGGGAATCTGTCTCATTTCCTCAACCTCTTGAGGTGTCTTAGGATATTGATCCTTAGACCAAACGATTCCTTACCTGAAGGGCAACAAACCCCTTTTGGAATCTTGCATCCTGTACCTGATCAACATTTGATCAATGTATGATGCCTGAGACAGGGCTAACCATTTGTTCTTGCAATCCCGAATAATCTGGATCCCTAGAACATATTGTGTCTCACCCAAATATTTCATTTGGAACTGAACAGCTAGCCAACTCTTAATGTCAGTCAGATACTCTACATCATTCCCAATGAGTAGGATATCATCCACATACAGTACCAGGAAAGCTACTGAGGTATTGGTGATCTTCTTGTAAACATAAGGCTCATCAATGTTCTGGTCAAAGCCAAACGACTTGACAACAATGTCAAATATGATGTTCCAAGATTGAGATGTTGTTTTAGCCCATAAATGGACCTATTAAGCTTGCAAACTCTTTGCTCTTGATCTGGAACTACAAACCCCTCTGGTTGAGTCAAATAGATGGTCTCCTCAAGATTACCATTAAGAAAGGCAGTCTTGACGTCCATTTGCCATATTTCATAATCATAAAACGTGGCTATGGATAGAAGAACCCAGATAGACTTGAGCATGACAACAAGTGAGAAAGTTTCCTCATAGTCAACTACCTCAACCTGGGTATAACCCTTTGCCACGAGTCTAGCCTTAAAGGATTGTACCTTTCCATCTACACCTCTCTTTCACTTAAAGATCCACTTACACCCAATAAGTCTTACCCCATCAGGTGGATCAACAAGCTCCCAGACATTATTGAAGTACATAAACTCCATTTCCTGGTTCATGGCCTTAACCCATTCATCTTTGTCAACATCATCAATTGCTTTCTTAAAAGACAACAGATCCTTGACTCCATCATTCGTAATGACGTTTTGGGCATCAGTCAAACTCATGTAACAATTCGGTGGGTTCATAACCCTCCCACTATGTCGAAGCATTCTCAACACTTGAGCTGGTTGACTAGACGTTCCGACCTCAACAACTCTTGTTGATCTGTCGGCCTGTTCAACAACTTTTGTTGAACCCTCAGCAGTCTCAGTCTCACTTGAGATCTCATGTAAAACGAGTTAACTTCGTGGCTTATGATCCCTCATGTGATCTTCTTCCAAGAAGATAGCATTCTTAGAAACAAACACTTTGTTCTCGCTTAGATCATAGAAGTATCAACCTCTTGTTTCCTTGGGGTAGCTTATAAAGAGGCAAACCTTCGAATGCGGTTCCAACTTCTTTGGGTTAGTCACTAGCACATATGTCGGACAACCCCAAATCCTGAAGTGGCATAAACTACCTTTACGGCCTTTCCATAACTCAAAAGGTGTTTCAGAAACATTCTTCGAGGGAACGTTGTTCAGGATATAACATGCAGTCTGCACTGCATAACCCTAAAACGAGTCTGGAAGGTTTTGTTTCTCCTTTCTGATACACCATTCTGCCGAGGTTTACCAGGGGCCGAGAGTTGGGATGCAATCTCATGTTTTATCATATAGTTCTGGAATTGGAGGTCCATATGCTCTCCATCACGATCAGATCATAGTGTTTTTATCTTCTTACCTAACAAGTTTTCATCTTCAGCCTTATACTCCTTGAACTTGTCAAAGGCTTCAGACTTACGTTGCATTAGGAAGAGATACCCAAACCTTGAATAATCATCTATGAAAGAGATGAAATATTCATACCCACCTTGAGCTCTAACATTCATCAAACCACAGAGATCTGAATGTACAAGCTCCAAGGCTTCCTTGGCTTTGTAACCTTTTCCAGTAAAAAGTCGTTTAGTCATCTTGCCTTCGAGGCATGATTAACATACCGACAAGGAGTTTTCTTCAAAACTCTTTAGAAGTTCACATTGCACCAACTTCTCAATCTTATTGAGGTTGATGTAACCTAACCTTAAATGCCAAAGATGGGCGTTTTTCTTAGGAGAAACCTTTGGTCTTTTAGCTGTTGTTGCCATACTGAACATTTCAGTGTTAAACTTATGACTAACGACCTTAGTACATATAAGTTATTTTCCATTGAACCATAACCAATCTTCATTCCATTCTTGAAAATAAACACTTTATTCTCAGAAAAGGAGACAGTATATCCTTGTTCAATGAGACAAGAAACCGAGATTAAGTTCCTCTTAATATGAAGAACTACAAAAACATTATCCAGTAACAGATAACATTTCTTGTCAACAAATAACTTCAACCTGCCTACAGCAACAGCTGAAACAACCTCACCATTACCGACTCGAAGAGTTATCTCTCCATGTGGCAACGTTTTCCAGGAACTGAATCCTTGGTAAAAGGAACAGACATGATTCGTAGCACCTGAATCAAGGATCTAGGCAGAATCATCATTCTCTACTAGACACATCTCCAAGACCAATAAATCATATTTACTGTCTTGTTTCCTTTTTTGGAGAGTAGTAGGATCGAGGTCGTTTGCCACGAAATTCGTTTCACATGATTCTTTCCACAGTAAATAGTTGGTCATTTTAAAAGCACTAAACGGAAATACTAACGAGTTGCAGAAAAGAAAAACACATTACATTAGGTTTTAAGCAAATACCTATTGTAAAACAAAACAACATCCAATAAGGTTTTAGCAAAAGTAACATGAACCTCGTGTGACATCTAGTTTCCCAATGACGGTTTAAAGGTTTAGGACAAAAGCTGTCGAAGGAAGGTAAGTTATCCCTCCTCTGAATTAAGAAGTTCTCAACCAGTCATTAATACCAGAATAACTCTTATTCCTATAACGACTAGCCATCATTGATTTGGCCAAGAGATCATTAACTTACTTAACAATCTCTCGTAAGTGTGACCTGCCATTTTAAGCCCTAAAGGTCCGTCCCAAAGGGCCAATCCGAAGGAAAAAATCCGATTGGGGAAAAACCTAAAGCAACCATATCCATTTCTGGAGTTCACCTTGATATTGACTAACTACACAAAACCCATCTGAAAGGGAACGCTCAAAGGTGACACGAAGGCATACAGAATGATCTCACGGTGTGAACCAATGACAGAGACCATAGGACGTGTTGACAAGCACCCTTCACCCACTTACTAAAAACACTCTCTCTGTCCACCTTGATATTGACTCATGTAAACACCATCCGAAGGGGGATGCTCCCAGGGCACCACGAGGCTAAGCATGAATCTCACGGTGTGAATATATAGGGAGAAACGTGAGTGGAATCATAGACATATCTGAACACCTCTACCTCCCACTGAGTATTTCATAACCTAGGGCTTAGCTTACTTAGAAAAAACACGGCTAAGGATTTTAACTAAGTGACTTTTAGGTTTTCCCAAGAGTAACTTTTACCTCGGATAGTGAAACAACTTTTGATCATCATCCATTAAACTCTTTAATAGAGTCTTTGACCAATTCATCACATGCTTGTTGAAAATCTATCTAATTCATCTTACCAGTAGGTTCCCAGGTAGAGGTGTTACGTTTCCGCCAACTTAAGAACCCTAGCCTAGCCAGAACCTGCCTTAAACAAAAGGTCCCTTATAGATAGGTTTACAACAAATTTAGTCTTTTATTCCAACCAATTTAATCCTATTAAACCAATTTTAAAAGATTAATCTAGGTTACTAAACTCTTTAGAACCATGTGAACTTTGGTCTATCTCAATCCAATTTTAAAATAAAAAAACTTGAGTTCACTCTAAGTCTGCATGCAACTCTGAATTATTGATTTTAGGTCTAATTTCCTTTAACGGAAACAACCACCACAATGCGAAGCTAACACGTGCAAGGCATTCATAATGCTTATAAACAACCTAATTGTCATGCTCAATGCATTGTCTATTCATTGCTACTTCTTTTATATAACGCTTATACAAAACAGCAATGAAACAAGTAAAACATGCTTTCATTCACCCTTAGACTTTAACACTTATAATAAAAGGATGATGCATGATAATGCTCACTGCATGCAAAATATAATTCTTATATTTCATGATGCACGCACATGCTTTCAAGTAATTTCTTCATGCAATATTATAATATTTATAATACATGATGCATGAATAATTGCACAACCTAAGGTGGGTTTTAACTATATGACAAACACTTTGGCATATAAGTACCATACATCACATGTATAAAAACCAAAGTTGATGAACCAGGTGGAATTGCCAAACATAAAAGGAAAGCTAACTATTACAAAGACAAGGAGTCACCGATTCAAATAGGCGAACCGAGTCTTGAACCGCTCGGGCAAAGCATCGCTTCTCCAACCATCGTGTACTAAGCACCCCGCGATCGTCTACACGATAAAACAAACACTTTGCTCTATCGCTTACCAGCGCTCCCAGAGCTAAACGATCATTTAGCATTTACCACACGATCGTCTAGAAAAATCTAAACGATCGTTTAGCTATTACTACACGATCACGTACCTTTACTAAGCGATGAAGCTTGAGGTACACGATCGCTTAGCGCGCTCCGCAAAACGCCCACCTTCCGCGATCGTCTAAACGACTGCGATGCCACGAAGCACCATCGCCTGAGCAATCGCTTAGCTAACGTCTTCATATCGCATACGCGCGATCGCATAGTTAGTAACTAAGCAATGAAGCTTGCTAACTACACGATCCTATAGCAAGCTCCTTATACTAACCGACGAGCATCACATGCTCCCACTACGATTGTCTACCTCTAGTACCTACACGATCGTGCAACCAACGCTACGCGATAGACTAAATGATCCCATGGCTTAGCATTAGCTAAATGATCGTTTAGAAAATACTACACGATCGTCTAAAAAAAACTAAACGATCGTTTAGTGAAATTCTAATGATCGTTTGAGGCTACATGATACGACAAACGCTTGGTCTTCTTCTTGTTGAGAACCACATCTCCATGCTTCGAAGCTTTATCACGAACGACTCAACGAGCACAAACTTTTTGAATTACAGACTCAATTGCTAAGTGAATTATGCCCAAAAACATAGGGGCACTTACAAATTAACACTTTGTAATACCAAAAAGCTTAACAAAAAGGCAATTAAACCCGAAACATTCATCAACGCAACCATAGATGCAAAAAACGATTAACCACAAATGCAGAAACCCACCGCGACTATAAAATGAGTTCAATACAAAGTTGTAATTTGGAATATCAGAGCTTTGTTTATTAGATACTAGTAAATGCCAAATTAATTAACACTTATTTTATTCATTAGACAATGTGTATCTTAACAAAACAACGAGACTCCGGGAGAATTAGGACACCAATCCCAATAGTTCGATCCCGTACTTACCATTGTTGCTACGTTTATGTAGTTATAGGAGTAGTTCAGTAATATAATTTTTCTTTTGTTTCGGTTTGGAGTCAAATCAATGACATCGATCTCTAGTCCAAACAAAATGGCGCCATTGCCGAGGATGGCAAGCCAATTAATCTCTTTTAGTTGAAATTGACTATTAACTTTAAAAACCCAAAAATATTTTTCTTTTCTCGTGTCTTCTTATTTATTCATGGCACACGATATGAACATCTATTATGCATTTCGTGTGAAGTATGCGACTCAGCGTAAGGAATGAGAGGTAAGTGAATTTAATGAGCTTAAAAATAAAATATTTGAACTAACTTCTCTGTTCAAGTGTTGGCCATTAGTCAATTACAAGATTCGCGTGGTCTTGAGCGCGAAAACCACCCTCCATGGGAGATGTCTAGCCAAACTCCACTATTGATGCAATCTTCTTCTACCAATTCAGGTATTTCTTTAGAAGATTTGGTTAGGAAACTTTCTAATGGCTCTGGTGTGTTTATGCAGGAACATCCTTATAGTTATCAAGAACCCTCGAGTTTCCCATAGGATAGCTTCTATTCCGGATCCTAAGCTAGAACTTAGTTTCAGAATCTAAGTGACCTCGTTGCTCAGATTATCGAATTAGTCAGGAGGCTTGAAAAGTCTTTGATGGAACCATCTTCTAAGAGCACCGTACTGAGCAGTGGAGTGACTAGCATCGATGATTTCATTGAGTGGCTGGTTCCTCAAGTTTCTAGTCAAGGTAAGACGTTGGATTCCTTAATGTATGAACTTACTAATGAGTTTTCTCACTGTGAGCAGGAGTCTATTGAGTGTCACTGGAGACTCAAGCCCCCGTGCCAATTGAGGTCCATCGTATTCATCATCTTGCATATTCCGTGCTGACATTGGAGAATCATTCAGAGCTTCCCCTCATCTATAGCACCGAAGCCAACCTTATTAAGGAATTCCACTAGACCGATGATGATGATGATGTCTATCCCATTCCATGTTCAGAACAAGTTAGTAAGATTAAGTATGAGCCCATTCCTCATTTTGATTAGTCTTAGATAAAAGAGTTAGAGGTTTCCAAGCCTCGTTCTGATCTTTCTCCTAGTATTTCTTACATTTTTTGATATTGCTCATCTTTACCTTGCAAGTTAAAAAATCCAGTTGAGTCAGAGTTTTTATTTTCTGAAGAGTTAGTTCTAGAGTCTTTTACTTTATTTTCTTTTATAAAAATTAAAACTTTCAAATTCGACATGTCTGGTTCTTTTCAAAAGATGGGAACCCTTATAGTCTTACCAGGCCATATCAAATCATCTAACAAAGGATAAGAGAAATACGAGAATTTCTTTGTACCTTGACAGGGGACATGTCACATCGAGCAACCAACGTTAAAAATTTGTGCTTCATGGAGGCAGCTAGGTGAAAATTTTCTTTTAGTTTTTATTTTCTAGTTTATTTTCTTTTTATTTTAGTTTTTTTAATTAAATTATTTTTAATTTTTAATTTTTTAGATTTTTTTAGGTTAGGTTTTGTTTAGTTTTAATTTAATTTTTTAAAAAACTAAGCACATCCCTGTGTTTGACCCTGGACTCTCCATGTCACAACCCTTCCTAGATTACCTTTTTAACCTAAAAGAAGGTGTGAAGACAAGTTGGTATCAGAGCAAAGATTCAAGGAAACCTTAAGATTTATATGCTTAGTAAAGGTCTAAGAGTTAGATGTTCATGAGGAACCTAAGGGATTTAAGCTCAGGGAAGGTTTAGGATCAGGTGTTCAAGAGGAAACCTGATGAGTAAAATAAAAAGAGAGGTCAATGGTTTATGAAAACCTGGAAGATTTGAAAGTTAATGGAGTCGATAAGGGACTTGAAGAGTCAAATGGTTTATGAAAATGAGGATTAGTTATAAGAATAGGGTTAAGGGTTTCAGATGAAACCTTAAGGCAAAAGTTCAAGGATTATAGTGCATTAAGGTATGCACTAAGGAGTTAGTATATGCTTGTGCACGAGGAAACAAGAGAAGTTACTATATAGTAGAGAATCATGGATACAAGTGGCAGATATAAAAGCAACCCAAGATTGGAATTTCATATGATACCAAAGGGTAAAGCAAGGAAGCATATGATGAATTAAGTCATTTTGGGGCTAGTGCTGAGGTAAATGAACAAGTACTAGATCAGTATACTAAGAGGTTAGTAGAAGGAATAGGATCGATCGAGTCAGATCTAGAGAGAAGTTTGGCTTAAAAAGGTTGAAGTCTTAGAGGTAACCATTTTTAGGAAATAACGGACCTAGCAAATACTGAGGTATGGATAAACTCAATAGAAAAGTATATTAGGGTCAGTTGCTCGAAGACAGAAAGGTAACACTTGTTGTGTTCCTACTGCAAAAGAGGGCATAGGACAAGTAGCAAGTACTGGAAAGTAGAAGGGATAGTGTAAAAGAACCATCTTAGTCTAAGTTCGAGCAAGCCTTCTATGGGAAATGCTATTCATGATCATTCCATGAAGCACAACGGAATGAATTTCTCAGACTTGTACAAGGTTCCCCATCAGTAGCAGGGTACGAACAAAAATACACCGGGTTTTTCGGGTATGATTTTAGCATAATAGAAGATGGAACCAAAAGATATAGACAGATTATGAATGGACTGGAAAAGATATCTGTACCCCTATAACAGCTAATGTGGAATGGAATGAATTCTCTAAATTAGAGGAAGCTGCTATGAGAGTAGAAAAGAGTCTGACATATAGAAGCCAGGAAGAAGGAATAAGAAACGATCGAAGTAGGTCCGAGCATATAAGTCAGCAGGAAACACTAGAGGTAGAGGAAAAAGGAATTGCATTAGAAATGTTGGGATTGATACCCTAAATCGTGTCGGTCCTATAGTTTATAATTGTAATGTACAAACGACTCATTTATTTAATAAAATCTTAGGTATTTTATTCGACATTTAGTAGCATCAACTCACAAAAATAATAAACCGACATCTAAGGTTATCTTCTATAGCTGAAACTTGTATGTAGAGACATACAAGTGAATCATGTTTAAGTGATAACCTAAATGGTCTGTAGTAGATGGATAAAACTGGATACCTTACCCTAGTGACACTACAAATACAGTTCGCTTTGTAGATGTTACAATTGTTTTAAAGTGCTACAAATGATCTAATTCTAATCATTCATATAGAGACATGAGAGCGAGGACATTCTATACATAAGAGTTTATATAAGACCAAACCACGAAATGAGTAGTCTCATTATATAACGACGTTAATAGTAGAGACTTACATTTCACTAGGATGACAATAGGTGACAAGAACTGAATCCTGAGTGAGTTTTTAACGAGCCTATGAAGGTCAGGTTCTTTGATTTGTATGGGTGAGAGTGGCCAGATCGTCGACTCAATAAGCCTACCATTTTGGAGATTCGTCTCATTGGGGAGTTAGGAACACAGATGTACAAGACGGAATTCACTCCTTCCCTAATGTCGAGGTAAGTAAATAAATTGCTCCCTTAAGGGTTTATTTCGATATTTTAACAATGTGGTGCCACACCATCTCTTGGCCCAAGTGGGGTTTGGTCATAATTGGACTATGACTTATTATTCATTAGAGGGATAAGTGGTACTTAAGGAGGTAGATGTATCTACATGGGCAAAATGATAATTTTGACCTAACTGTACTTACGAGCAATTTGTTAAGGGTCATTGCACTATTGACTGGTTATATCCAATGATCACAGAAATATATCTGTAGTGCGAAGAGTGCAACTATCGGTCATTAGTAGAGTGGTCGATGGTTAATGGATGTTGATTAATTTAGTTAAAGGAGTTTAATTAATATTCAAGTATCATTGTAGCTTCAATCTACAGATCCATAAGGTCCCCTCTGAAGCTCAACATGGATTACTAATTTTGGATTAATTTGAATTGTTTAAATTAATTGAGGAAATTAATTATATGTGATATAATTAATTTAATATATTTGATGCATTATAATATAAATTTTAATTTTGAGAGGAATTAAATATTTGAATGTGATTGAAATACTAATTATATAGATGATATTCGTATAATTAAATTTAGTATAAATGTGATTTATATTAATTACCATATATTATTGAGAGAAATAAAAACTATAGATTATATTGTATTTGATACAATATAATAACTAATGATTATGATATATATATATACTATGAAGCACAGATACAGATATGGGTACACGATACGGATACGATTGGATACGACGATTCGTCAATTTCTAAAAAACTAAGATACGGATATGTCTAAGGATACGTCTTTTTTTATATATATATTTTTAATATATATTTCTAAAAATGAGGATACTGATACGTTAAAGATACATTTTTTTTTCTTTAAGAAAATATAGGATATAGATAAATTTAGCATACAAGTTAATAACAATAGCACAAAATAGAATACAAACACTGAAATACAATACAAAAAAGCAACATTTAAGATGTTGAAGTACAATAGTTAATAAAATGCAATAGAAAAGTGACTCATATAACAAAAAAGAAGAAGAAGATTAAAGGGAGAAGTATGAAGATAAACAAAGAACTTCTTCATTGAATTGTTGAAGATATCCAAATGGTTTATATTTTGGTGGACTTTGTGGGGGCTCAAATGTGAAGATGAAGATTCTATGATTCTAGTCAAGGGTTTGGTTCATTATTTATTTTTTTTTTTTAGTTTTGGACTCAAGTAGTGAATTTTTTTTAATAGGTTTCCTAATTTTAGATTGGGAAAGATTAGATGAGTTACTTGTCTTTTTTATTTAAAAAAAAAAGTACGCATAGAAATAGATACGTCAAATCGTGTGTTAGATACGTATCTAAAAAGTATCTGAAAATATAGATATGTCAAATCATGTGTCAGATACGTATCTAGGAAGTATCTGGAAGTATTGGTATCCAATACGTGTCTGATACTGATTCTTTGCCTCACATGAAGTATCTGTGCTTCATAGTATTCTATTCACAATAAAAGT
Organism: Benincasa hispida; assembly: GCF_009727055.1. Lineage (NCBI taxonomy): Eukaryota > Viridiplantae > Streptophyta > Magnoliopsida > Cucurbitales > Cucurbitaceae > Benincasa > Benincasa hispida. Next base: position 60,190,508 of record NC_052350.1, on the reverse strand, counting down.
ATATAGCCAAAAAGATCTATATATATATGTCCTAAAACTCGCAGTTTGTAAACATTAAACATATTCTATTCACAATAAAAGTATTATTGAGACTTCTTTTAATAAAAGTGTTATTGAACTACATTTATCTATAATCCAATAAATAAACCCATGGCTATAACATGAATATTTAAAGTTTACGTAGAGATATAAAAGTGGATCAAGTTTTAGTATATAGCCAAAAAGGTCTATAAGTATATAGATGAGGTTGGGCACCTTATCCTGGGGATACTATCGATGCACCCACTTTGTATATTAGTAAAAATGATGAGATCCCAACGTCGTTCATGTGGAGATATGTGAGTGGGGGCATCCTATGTAAAAGACGTTTGCATAAGACTAGGCCACGAAATAGTCACTTTTCATTATAACGATCGTTACTGTTAAAACTGACTATTTTAAATTGATGACCTAAGGTAACTCGATCTTAATCCTGAGCTAACTATGAACTCCTTTTTATTCGGGATTATCCTTTAATTTGCATAAGTGAGAGTGGTTCAACATCACCTCTTAATAAGTCTCCCAGTTTAGGGGTAAGATCGGGTAGATAGCTGGAGACATAGTCTTGCAAGACGGAATTCACTCCTACTCATCTGAGGGTTAGCAAATAGGTTGTTCCTTTAAATACTGACTTCTGGTCTTGAACATAGGGGCGTCACCCTCTCATGGTAAAGAGGGATTCAATTTATTGGTTGGACCATAAACCAATTGTTCAATAGAAGATCAGTAGAGACTTAAGGAGCAAGATGTATTACATGGGTAAAACGATAATTTTGGCCAAGTTGTAAATACAAAGGACCTATGAAGGATCGACTTATTGATTATGGTTAAATCAAGTGGACATGAATATATCTACAAAGAAGAGAGTGCAACTACTAAGCTATAGTGGTATGTTGATAACTTGTAGAAATACAAGTTAGTTTTGCTCTTAAGTTGGAACAACTAAGGTTTTTAATGATAGATTCTCCTCATTTTTAGAAGAAACACATGGATTTATTCAAACATTAGCAAACTCATGCAAAAGAAGTTTTATTACTAAATATCGTGGCACTAACGCATTGTATTGCAGGATTTCAACACAAGGATTAACGCTAACGCATTAGACAAGTGCCGCAGGAAAAGCTCTAACGCATGGGCCATGCGTCGGAGGGAGTTCAACGCAGAGAAGATTCATTGCTCCAGGCTGATTGTGTCACATCACCACTTGCAAGTATGGACACCTGCAGCAGGCGGCGTCTGAAAAGCTTCCACGCAGCAGGCGACGTCTGAAATGCTTCCGAGAGTCAGGCGGCTAATCAGGGCATGGACTTTAATGCTGATCAGGGCATGGACTTTAATGCTGACCATTCACCAAGTGGACGTAACCAACACCTATAAATAGATCAAGTCCCTTTAGAGTCAAGAAGTTCAAAAATTATCAAGATCCTTACTCTCTGTATATTGTGGTCATAGTTCTAGTTCTGTAGAAGCTGTGCTGTGGTGCCAAGACGATCAGAAGGGTTGAGAACCACCACTACCGCCGGTCAGGGAGCAGAGAAAGCCAATCTTGAGGAAGAAACTTCGTCCAATTCCTAAACAAGTGATTGTACACAACGAGATTGAGCCAAAGAAATACAAGAGATTGTATTCTTTGGCTTAACTCAGTTTTCTTCTTCGTCCAATTCCTAAACAAGTGATTGTACGCAATCCACAGAAGCAAAGATCACCGCAGGGATGGATGCATCAATACTCAATGCGGGTGACAGCGCAAAATTTTGGGGTGTACTCTTCCTTATCTTATTTCAAATTTTGAGCTATCACATTACATTTTAATTTTTCAGAGTTTTATCACCGCATCCTCCCCGATTACCACAATCATTTGCCGAGTAGATAAATTTAGTAGTTTACCGCATGTTGTTTCTTCACCAAGTATGATTTCAATGATGAAAACTATGCTTCTATCTCTTTCGTCTATACTAGAGTTAACTTAAATCTTAAGATAGTCACCACATGAAATATTTCTAGAAGTTAGGAGTTTGCTAGCTTTCTTTCAAACTCTCTTTACAATGCATTCTATGACCATCGCATGACTTATTTTAATTTCTTTTGGCAATGAGGACATTTTCGTATTTTAAATTTGGGGGTGAGGTATTTATGGTATTTATTTTCAACCTTGCTATAAAAAAAATTGAATAACAACTCCACTGTTAACGCAATGGGAAACCCATGTTGATACGAGTTAAGTTATGAAGGGCACTTACCCGTAGTTGGATGTCCAAAGACACACATGGGAGCAAGCCAAAACGAAAGTAAATCGCTAGCATCAACGCATAAATAAATGACTGCAACTCCACTACCAAGTTGGTATGAATTTAGTCTGAGAAAGAGTGTATTGCTCATAGTTGGATGTCCGCATGGCACTCGTGGGGGCAAGCCAAAACGATGGCAAGGCACTCGAACCGGTGCAAGGTCAGAAAAAAATAGCAATGAAGAAAATTTTTGTGCAAGGATAAATCGTTCGACACCCTAGTGGAAAATTTTCTTTTTGAAATAAATCATGGGATGTTCCGAAATTCAGTAAAGTCCTTTTGAAAGATAAGCTTGCAATCCCTAAGTCTTAGAAGTATTTTAGGAAGAGATTTGAAGAAGACTTAAGGAAATTCTGGCATATAGGATTTGAACGAAGTATCCTTAAGAAATCTAGGGAAAGAAATCTGCGGCTAACTTGCTAAAGGAATCCTTAGTTTATGCTTGAGGACAAGCATTGTTTAAATTTGGGGGTGTGATAATGGGCAGAAATGCACGTTATCATAGTGCTAAATCCTTAAACAATGTTGGATTGCGTTGCTGAAATATGTTAAATTGCTCCATTAAGAATAAATTCTATAATATTGCGGTCGCATGCATCCAACGCATTAGAGCAGTTGATCTTTATATTTTTGTGCAGAATAATGCGTTAACGCAATGCAAAGACTGCGATCATAGGAATACATTGGTCGAGCGCAACTTCACTGCAAGACTTTGCGTTGATCGTGCTCGCAAACATTCACCCAAGAAGAATCACCGCAACATAGTGGGCACATCCGAACGAAAGGATAATTAAGATCGATGGGAAAGAAAGCTGACGGCAGTCGGATCCAAATTAAGTTCACAACCAATAACGGTCACAAAGTACATCCAGCTTTATCGGTGATAATTATTTGACGCATCAGTCAGGAATTAAAGCTGTCCCATCTGTACAGCCAGAAGAAAGAAGCCGCTTTTCACCTTTGATGCCCTATAAATACCACGTGCATTATTCAGAGGAGGGGTTAAGCCATCGATTATTTCATTATTTTACAAGTTCGCATCTCTGTCTATAGTCTTCTTTCATTTTAAGGCGGACGCGAGGAAGAAGGTGTGCTGGTAGATCGTTTCGGCGAGTTTGGGAAAGCACCGGAAGCTCCAGGCTCTCTACCTTAACTTCCATTAGCATTTTGTACTTAACTTATTTATAAGAATGGAATTTCTTTCTCTATATCTGTTCACTCTCTGTAATTCATGCATGAGTAGCTAAATTAGTTGAATAGGTTGAGAAACATTTAGCTAGCACAACGAGGGAATCTTCATTCTTTGGGGTTATCTTGTTTATGTATGCTTCATTCATCTATAGAGATACTCGAGAGGGTAGTCTAAGGACAGGATCTAGACTTGGGAAGGTTAGGTCAGAATCTAGGTTTGGAAAAATCAGATTAGAACGCATAAACAGGAGATAGGCACTTAGGGATGAGCATTATTTGTTATCAACGCATCGCATACATCTTAGCAATAAGATATGATTGTATACGGTCACCTTGCTTTCATGCACTTTGTATCAATGCATAGGACAAGAGTAGAGACTTAGGAATAAGCTCTATGGACATTTTGCATGCAACACTTGCGTCCTAGATATAGGAGCATCGCATTTACATTGGAAAATGACTTGTTGTGCATGGTACTAACATGATCGCATAGTCTGACGCATTCCCAAGTAACTCTAGCTAAAGGTCTTCTCAACCCGTTCATCGCATACTCATTGCATCTATCAACACAACTTTCGTTTCTCAAATCCGCCATATTTATTTCATTTATTTTCAATAAACCAACCACCTTATTTATTTTACCCGTTACTGTAAAGTTTTCATAAAAAAATTATCAACGCAAACTATTTTCACAAGTCCTTGTGATCGACCCTCGACTTACCATGAAACTCAGAGGAATTTACACTTGAAATCCGCTGGGGAAACTTAAGTACACAACGTAATTCCATCAACGCATATCATCCATATTCCACACTTAATAAAAGAACGCAACAAGTTTTTGGCGTCGTTGCTGGGGACTTCGACCCGGAGATTGAGAGAACATTTCGAAGGAGACTAAGGGACCGCCAACAGCAACCACAATTCGATAAAGAAGAGATGGCGGAGCAGCCTAGAAATGAAGCACCAAACAACAACAATGTCATGGCAAATCTAATTCTGTTGGCCAACGATCGCGATAGGCCTATTAGGGACTATGCATCGCCAAACCTCTATGATTTCTCTCCGGGAATCATGAGGCCTGCCTTAGATGGAAGTAGATTTGAAATGAAACCGATGATGCTGCAGATGATTCAGGCTACAGGCCAATTTGAAGGAAGGCGTGGCGAGGATTCGCACGCCCATCTCCGAAGTTTTATTGAAATCTGCAATACTTTTGTGTTCCCGAATATCTCTGCTGAGGAGGTTCATCTAATGTTGTTCCCATTTTCTCTCTGTGATCAGGCTAAGAAATGGGCTTATTCGCTCGAACTAGGGGAGATCACTTCTTGGGAGCAGGTGGTGGAGAAGTTTATGAAGAAGTATTTCCCACCTACCGAGAACGTGAGACGGAGAAAGCTTATTACTAATTTTGAACAAGATATGGACGAATTGCTCAGCGATGCCTAGGCAAGGTTTAAAAGGTTGGTCCGATCAGTAGCCCAACACTGCAAGGTGGGCAAATCAATGCAATAAGTCAAAACACCACAAGGTGTGCGACTTGCGGTGATAGGCATGCAATGGAGGATTGTCCATAAAACCCACAGTCTGTATATTTTGTAAAGAACAACACCCTGTCTCTTATACACATCTAGATGTGTATAAGAGACAGGGTGATAGGCATGCAATGGAGGATTGTCCATAAAACCCACAGTCTGTATATTTTGTAAAGAACAACGCCTTTTCCAACACCTACAACCCCGGGTGGAAAAACCACCCAAACTTTGCTTGGAAGAATCAACAACAAAATTTTCAATCTGTGGCACAAAAAGAAGGGTCACCAGGGTTCTTTCAATGTAGCAATGGTCAACAGAGCAACAAGGCAAGTAGCTCACAACAACCACCGCAATCTTCTTCCCTAGAAGGCCTATTGAAGCAATATATAGAGAAAAATGAGACGGTGCTCTATAGACAGGCTACGTCCATCCGCAACCTTGAATTGCAAATGGGCCAAATTGCAAATGAGCTCAAAAGTAGACCGCAAGAGGCGCTGCCAAGTTCAACCGAGCTTCCACGCAACCCAGGGGGTTTAGGTAAGGAGCAATGTCAGGTTGTGATATTGCACAGTGGAAAGACTGTGGAGGGAGAAAAGAAGAAGCAGAATAGATTAAACTTCATCGCAGCTGAACCTGAGATTGCAGCAACGGAAGAAGAAGAAAAAGAAAATGAAGCAGTAGAACCTGAGGTTGCGTCAACCTCAAAGTCAAATGAAATGGGAACCGTGAAAGTCCAGTTACCACATTTCCCTCAGAGGCTAAAGAAGAAGAAAAATGATGAGGTACAATACCAACACTTCTTATCTATGTTAAAGCAATTACATGTTAACATTCCTTTCAGTGAAGCGATTGAGGAAATGCCTGCCTATGTCAAGTTTCTGAAGGACATGGTAACAAGAAAAGAGGCGCTGGAAAATTTGCACGGTGGCACTAATGCAAAGTTTCAAATCTATTATCTCACTGAAGATGAGCGATCTTGGGAGCTTCACTATTCCTTGCTCCATAGGAGAACTCTATATTAGGCAAGCCCTGTGTGACTTGGGGGCCAGCATAAATTTGATGTCGCTGTCAATCTTTCGACAACTAAATGTGGGCAACTTGTGCCACATCCGTGACTCTCCAACTGGCCGACAGATCTCTGGTTCATCGAGAGGGTAAGGTGAAGGACGTGCTGATCACGATTGATAAATTTATTTTGCCAGCTGACTTCATCATCCTAGATTATGAGGCCGATAAAGATGTGCCCATCATTTTGGGGCGACTTTTCCTATCAACGGGTCATGCTCAAATTAATGTGCACAAGGGCGAGATCACTTTGAGCATAAACGAACAGAAGCTCAAATTTAATATAATTCGTGCCATGAAATTTCCTGATGAGGAAGACCTGCAAGATTCCGATGATGACATGAATTTGATTGAAGAAGAAAAGTATGATGAAGAGTATGAAGAAGAGGATGTCGACGCATCCATAGCTGCCTGCAATGCGATCGTAGCAAAAACAAACAAAGAAGAAGGATCGATCACAATGCAAGAAGAAGAGCCGAAGGAAGAAAGAAAAATAACGCAACCTTCTCTCGTGGAGCCACCAACCCTTGAACTAAAAACCCATCCAACACATATGAAGTACGCATTTCTGGGTAGAATGAGAAGCTGCCAGTGATAATTTCCTCCGCACTTAATGCAGATCAAAAGAATGTGTTGATGAGCATTCTCAAAAAGCATGTGTGAGCGATCGGCTGGACGCTCACTGATATCAGAGGAATTAGCCCCGCGTACTGCATGCACCACATTTTTCTTGAGGATGACCATAAAGCAACCATTGAGAATCAATGCAGACTTAACCCGACGATGAAAGAGGTCATCAAAAAGGAGATTATCAAGTGGTTGGATGCGGGCATTATCTATCCCTTTGTAGATAGCATGTCGGTCAGCCCCGTGCAATGTGTGTCGAAGAAGGGCAGAATGATGGTAGTCCCCAATGAGAACAATGAATTAATACCTCAAAGAACCATCATTGGATGGCGCATATGTATGGACTATCGCAAATTGAATGCGACCACAAAGAAGGATCATTTCCCTCTGCCATTCATCGATCAAATGCTGAACAGATTGGCAAGGAATGATTTTTACTGTTTCTTGGATGGATATGTCGGGTACAACCAGATCATGATAGCTCCTGAAGACCAAGACAAGACCACATTCACCTGTCCATATGGGACATTTGCTTTCTGCCGCATGCCGTTCGGTCTCTGCAATGCACCAAGCACGTTCTAGAGGTGCATGATGGCAATCTTTTCAGATTATCTCAAGGACTCAGTAGAAATATTTATGGATGACTTCTCCATTTATGGAAACACTTATGAAGTCTGCCTGGCTAATTTGGAGAAACTTCTAAAAAGATGTGAAGAGACGAACCTGGTGCTTAACTGGAAAAAATTTCACTTCATGGTGACAGAGGGTATAGTGTTAGGACACAAGGTCTCTTAAGAAGGGTTGAAGGTGGAAAAAGCAAAGATTGACGCAATTGAAAAGCTTCCACCTCCAACCAACGTGAAGGAAATACGAAGCTTCCTGGGGCATGCTGGATTCTATAGACGATTCGTTAAAGACTTTTCTAAGATAGCAAGACCATTGAGTGCGTTACTAGAGGAACACAGAAAGTTTGAATTTGACAACAATTTCCTGCGCGCAGTTTCGATTTTTAAAAATGCTGTGATTACCGCACCCACTTAATTTGCGCCGGATTGGGACACTGCGTTTGAGAATCATGTAGCAACGCAAGTGGGGTATGCCGATAGGAACCACACTAGTGCAAAGAAGAAAATAATTTTGCCACCCATGCATTATTGCGAGTAAACTCTGAACCCTACTCAAATTAATTATACCCACCACTGAAAAAAGAGCTTTCTAGTTGTAATCGTTGGCGTTGGAAAAATTCCGAGCATACTTTTTTTATGGAAACTAAAGGTACTCATTCATACTGATCACTCGGCAAATCAAATATTTGATGAGAAAGAGGCGACGCAAAACCGAGATTATATCAGATGGTTCTTCTCCTTCAAGAATTTGATATCGAGATAATTGATCGAAAGTGGACAGAGATCAAGTTGCAGATTCACTTTTCCAGACTGGAAAAGCCTAAGGTTGACCACAATGAATTTAAATGAGTATCGTGTTTCCTGGACGAGCAACGTTTTCGCAAGAAGAACTTGCCCTGGTATGCGGACATGCGTTAATTATTTGGTCTGTGAACAATTCCTAAAGATTACACCCTACCATCAACAAGAAGAAGCTCAAGAATTGAATGCAACCACTATTTATTGGGATGAAGCGAATCTATATAAAAGAGGGTGCAGATGAGAATCATTCGATTAATGCACCCAGATGCTGCTCAACAATTGCATATTGTCACAATGCCACGATTCGCGCTATGGAGGCCTTTGAGGACAAACGACTGCAGCCAAAGTTTGCCCAAAGTGTATTCTTTGTCCTTCATTTATTCCAAGGATGCTGCCTTGATTACGCATGAAATGTGATCGGTGTCAACACACTTGGCGTACATTTCATGGAAGAACGCAATTGGGGGATTGATTTCATGCGACCATTCCCTCTTCAACGTAAGCACTATATTCTATTAGACGTTGACTATTGTCTTCAAGTGGGTAGAGGCAAATGCATGCGCCGCAAGTGATGCAGCAGTAGTCTTCCTAATTCCTGAAGAAAAATATTTTCACGTGTTTTGGCACTCCCCGTGCCATCATTAAGTGGATGAGAATCACACTTTGTCAATACCACAATATAAAGAGCTGTTGCGTAAGTACAATATCCTCTACAAAGTGGCCACAGATACCATCCGCAAACAAATGGCCAAGCTGAAGTGTCCAATCGAGAAATTAAATTTATACTTGAGAAGGTAATCAAACCTTCGCAAAAGATTGGGCAATGAAGCTTAATGAAGCGTTATGGGCATACCGGACCGCAATTTAAAAACACCTATAGGTATATCCCCTTATCTGTTGGTATTCGGCAAAGTGTGTCACTTGCCGTTGGAGCTGGAATATAAAGCATTGTGGGTGGTCAAGAAACTGAATTTTCGATCTAAAGAAAGCAGGAGAAGGGCAGAAACTACAACTGGTCGAGCTAGAAGAATGGAGGATCAACGCATATGAGAATGCGAAGATTTATAAAGAGCGCACCAAGCGTTGCCATGATAAACGCATATGCGCTAGAAACCTCCAAATCGGGCAAAAGGTCTTACTCTTCAACTCAAGATTGCGGCTCTTCCCAGGAAAATTAAAATCACGTTGGTTTGGTCCCTTCATCATCAAAGAGGTTTTCCACATGGTGCGGTGGAACTGATCACTGAGGATGGCAGTCATACATTTAAAGTTAATGGACAACGAATCAAAGCATATTACGGAGGAGATTTTCAGCCAGAAACAGCCTCAGCAAAGTTGAAAAACCCAAACTATCCCTTACTAAACTCTTGAACATTTAAATCTTTGTCATGTGACTACTATCTGTATTTTATCTTTCTCTAAAAACATAAAAAAATAAATAATAAATTAAAAAAAAAAACTTGTTGTTTTGTTTTGAAATCATTTGACCCTCTCTTTGTCTGTTTACAAGGATTAAGGCACAGAATTGCAGAGATACTACAAGAAGAAGCAAATATTCTGATTTCATCACTGCAATCCACAAAAGCAAAGATCGCCGCAGGGATGGATGCATCAATACTCAATGCGGGCGACGACGCAAAATTTGGGGGTGTACTCTTTCTTATCTTTATTTCAAATTTTGCGCTATCACATTGCATTTTAATTTTTAGAGTTTTATCACCGCATCCTCCCCGATTACCGCAATCATTTGTCGAGTAGATAAATTTAGTAGTTTACCGCATGTTGTTTCTTCACCAAGTATGATTTCAATGATGAAAACTATGCTTCTATCCCTTTCGACTATACTAGAGTCAACTTAAATCTTAAGATAGTCACCTCATGAAATATTTCTAGAAGTTAGGAGTTTGCTAGCTTTCTTTCAAACTCTCTTTACTATGCATTCAATGACCATCACATGATTTATTTTAATTTCTTTTGGCAATGAGGACATTGCCATATTTTAAATTTGGGGGTGAGGTATTTACGGTATTTATTTTCAACATTGCTATAAAAAAAATTGAATAACAACTCCACTGTCAATGCAATGGGAAACCCATGTTGATACGAGTTAAGTTGTGAAGGGCACTTACCCGTAGTTGGATGTCTGAATGACTCGCGTAGGGGCAAGCCAAAACGAAAATAAGTCGCCAGCATCAACGCATAAATAAATGACCGCAACTCCACTGCAAAGTTGGTATGAGTTTAGTCTGAGAAAGAGTGCATTGCTCGTAGTTGGATGTCCGCATGACACCCGTGGGGGCAAGCCAAAAAGAAGGCAAGGCACTCGAACAAGCACAAGGACAGAAAAAAAATTGCAATGAAGAAAATTTTTGTGCGAGGATAAATCATTCGACACCCTTGTGGAAAATTTTCTTTTTGAAATAAATCATGCGATGTTCCGGAATTCAATAAAGTCCTTTTGAAAGATAAGCTTGCATCCCTAAGTCTTAGAAGTATTTTAGGAAAAGATTTGAATAAGACTTAAGGAAATTCTGGCATATAAGATTTGAACGAAGTATCCTTGAGAAATCTAGGGAAAGAACTCTGCGGCTAACTTGCTAAAGGAATCCTTAGTTTATGCTTGAGGACAAGCATTGTTTAAATTTGGGGGTGTGATAATAGGTAGAAATGCACATTATCATAGTGCTAAATCCTTAAACAATGTTAGTTTGTGTTGCTGAAATATGTTAAATTTCGTCCATTAAGCATAAATTCTATAATATTGTGGTCGCATGCGTCCAACGCATTAGAGAAGTTGATCTTTATATTTTTGTGCAGAATAATGCATTAACCCAATGCAAAGAATGCGATCATAAGAATACATTGGTCGAGTGCAACTTCACCGCAAGACTTTGCGTTGATCGTGCTCGCAAACCCAAAAAGAATCACCGTAACATAGTGGACGCATCCGGACGAAAGGACAATTAAGATCAATGGGACAGAAAGCTGACGGCAGTTGGATCCAAATTAAGTTGACAGCCGATACAAAGTACATCCAACTTTATCGGTGACAATTATCTAACGCATCAGTCAGGAATTAAAGTTTTCCCATCTATACAGCCAGGAGAGAGAAACCGCTTTTCACGTTTGATGCCCTATAAATACCAAGTTCATTCTTCAGAGGAGAGGTTAAGCAATCGATTATTTCATTATTTTACAAGTTCGCGTCTCTGTCCATAGTCTTCTTTCATTTTAAGGCGGACGCGAGGAAGAAGATGTGCTGGTAGATCGTTCCAGCGAGCTTGGGAAAGCACCGGAAGCTCCAAGACAGAGAGAGGGCCGACTCCTGCAGAAGCAGGAATATCTTTACATCAGAATAGAGATCCCAATGTAAAAAGCCTCGAACAGCAAGGAATTACTACCAGGCTCTCTACCTTAACTTCCATTGGAATTTTGTACTTAATTTATTTATAATAATGGAATTTCTTTCTCTATATCTGTTCACTCTATGTAATTCACGCATGAGTAACTAAATTAGTTGAATGGGTTGAGAAGCATTTAGCTAGCACAACGAGCTTCATTCTTTGTGGTTATCTTGTTTATGTATGCTTCATTCGTCTATAGAGATACTCGGGAGGGTAGTCTAAGGACAGGATCTAGACTTGGGAAGGTCAGGTCAGAATCTAGGTTTGGAAAAACCAGATTAGAACGCATAAACAGAAGATAAGAGCTTAGAGATGAGCACTATTTGTTATCAACGCATCGTATGCATCTTAACAATAAGATATGATTGTATGCAGTCACCTTTCTTTCATGCATTTTGCATCAACGCATAGGACAAGAGTAGAGACTTAGGAATAAGCTCTATGGACATTTTTCATGCAACACTTGCGTCCTAGATATAGGAGCATCGCATTTACATTGGAAAATGACTTGTTGTGCATGATACTAACATGATCGCATAGTCTGACGCATTCCCAAGTGATGTTAGCTAAAGGTCTTCTCAACCCGTTCATCACATACTCATTGCTTCTATCAACGCAACTTTCGTTTCTCAAATCCGCCGCATTTATTTCATTTATTTTCAATCAACGCAACCAACAAACCAACCACCTTATTTATTTTACCGGTTACCGCAAAGTTTTCATAAGAAAATTATCAACGCAAACTATTTTCACAAGTCCCTATGATCGATCCTGGACTTACCAGAAAACTCAGAAGAATTTACACTTGGATTTCGCTGGGGAAACTTGAGTGCACAACGTAAATCCATCAACGCATATCATCCATATTCCACACTTACTAATCATGGTTATATCGAGTGGACATAATATATCTACAGTGAGGGGAGTTCAACTATGGGCTTTAGTGGAATCACCCATTAGTTAACGAATGGGGGTTAGATCGGTCTAATGAGTTTAGTCGATTAATCTCGGATCGTTGGAGCCCATTGATCTGTAGGTCCGCGAGGTCCCCTCTTAGCTCGTAAATGGGTCGCTTTAGGGTCTTGAGAGATTAATTTGAAACGTTCAAATTAAATGAAACAAGAGAATAAATATTTAAATATGATTTAAATATATAAAGATGATAATTGTGCAAAAATTAATTTAATATTTGATATTAAATTAATTAATTTTTAAAATTAATTTATGAAATTAATTTAAGAAAATCAAATTTTAAATCAAAATGATTTAAAAGTCATTTTGTATTTTAAAAATAAAATGGAAAAATCATTTTTGCATGGCACATAATGGAAAAAGTGTTTTTTCCATTATCATCATCTTTATGCTTCCACACAAACCATGATTTTCTCTACCTTGATTCCCCAAGCATGAGTTGCAAGCCATGCACTCCATCTCTTTGCATGTTCATCTTGATATATAAAGAAGATTGGAGTTGTTGGAGAATATAAAAGAATACAGAATTTTGAGAGAAAAATCGTGGTGAAGAAGAAGTTGTCTTCTTCAACTTGCTGCTGTGAGCTTCCCTTGTTTCTCCACATCTATAAGCTATTCTTGAGTCCCACAATTCTGGCCTAAAGCTCCAAGAGCTAGTAGGGAAGGCTTTGAGGTGGTTCACGTTGATATTAAGTGAAGACAATAGTTGAACAGCGATTTTCTTGAAAAGTTCTTCAAAGGTATGTTCTGAAAACCCATTTTTATGAACAACATGCTTTAGTTTTTGCCAAAATTAGTAAATTAGAATGCTTATAGATCCTTGATACTTTCGCTGCATGTTGTTTAACTCTAACAATTAATATCAAAGCATCTTTTAAGCTTTCAATTTGATCTAATTTTGGCAAGGTGGGTGTTATTTCATGAGATATATGAAACTATTGTACTGCTATGGTTTTCTCTGTTTTGGCATTTTAATTCTCTTTAATTTCTCAATTAAATTTGTAATTGGCTCTTGTTTAATGAGAATTTATATGTTAGCAAGAGTTTGTAATTTATTTGGAGTCATTAGAGTTGAAATTAAGATGTAATTGAAGGAATAAGCGAAGGAGTTCGAGCTGCTGTTCCAGAGTTTTCAGCTTTTACTTCAATCTGTTGCTGAGGTCCAGTCACTAACGATCGTTTAGCTCTAGACGCTATACGATGAGAAGAAAATCTATGTGATCGTTTAGTAATATGCGCTGGTCGTTGTGATATTGAACGCTACACAATCGTGTACCTGCGGAAGCTAAGCAATGCGTACATTTGCTATACGATAGCATTACGCGATCGTTTAGTTTGAGTCGTGGGAACTAAACGATTCGTTGATTTTGCCAAATGATGGCGTTATATGATTGTTTAGCAATGATGTGCGCTAAACGATGCGATGAACTGCTACGTGATAGCATTGAGCGTTCGTTTGGTCGCGGAGCTAAGCGGTCGGGTAGATAAATGCTATACGATGTGATGATGTTCTATAAGATGGAGCTATGCGATCGTTTAGCTGCGGCGGATACTAAACGATGACTTGAATACGCTGGGCGATGGTGTTCTGCGATCGTTTAATACTATGCGATGGAGCTAAATGATTACACTGCGATGGAACTAAACGATCGTCTAGTCCTATGCAATAGAGCTAAACGATCGTCTAGCTTCTAGCAAACACTATGCGATCGTGTACTTCCTCTCAACCGAAGGCGACGAAACTAGACGATTACCTCCCGGTGGTACACGATCGGCCTTAGCAGCATATTGAGGTTGAACCGAGAGCAACCGATTCGACCGGTTTACTCAAGGTTCAATCCGGTTTAGTCTCAAATGGTTGTGGTTGGTTCGTACAGACTCGTCCAGCCCGGTTCAAGTTGTTTTGGGTTTAGTTTGGAGCAATTTGAGCGATTCAAAGATGGTATGAAGTTGTTTGTAATAGTTAGCTATCTGTTTGCTTGTTTATGCCAAAACAAAAACGATAACAGTTAGTATTTAATTGTTTATGCATGAGATGTATGTGATAATTAAATAAATTCATGTATATGCATACAGTATGCCATGTAGATTTAAAACCCCACCGTAGGAAGCATGTTACATGCATTGGCAGTATGTTATAATTGTTATGATATATAGTATGCATGTTAAGGTTATGTTTTAATATAATAGTTATATTAGATACCTTCATTGTTTGTCGTGGATGTTAAGCATGTCTAAATTTTGTAAGCTGTTATAAAATTGGTTAGATGTTTAAAATCCATAACAAAGAAAAGTTGCATGCTCACATAGGTTAACTGTTTGTTTTAATAGTTAAAATAGGTCGTTAAACTTGTAAAACTAGAGTTACAAACTCAACCAGTAGGATCGAAATCTGGGGGTATTTAAGTTGACGGTCTACGGAACACCTCCTACCTGGGGATTATAGCTGAATAATTGAGCATTGGTAACCAGTTTTATGAGCATTCGTGAGTGATGTGAGGTAATAAAATGGTTTATCACCTAGACATTGTAGGTTAAATCCAACTATAAGAGTTATATTTGGATAAAATACTTAAACTTAGGTTGTATGAAATTAGCTGTCTAACCTAAGTATAAATATACCCAAACATTTAGAACACTTCAGTGGGAGAATAAAAGTTATTATCTCTCACATCTTCAAGAGTTCACACCGTGAGATCCATGCTCGGCTTCTTGTCGATTTTACCTCGACTACTCCATACGGAAAGTGTTTGCATGGGTCAATAACAAGGTGAATGGGAGAAGTCGTTCATAGTAAGTAGGTGAAGGAAATGTATCAACATTGTCCTACGATTTCCTTCATTAGTTTAAACCGTGAGATTCTTATGTTACGCCTGCTGTCGTTTTTCATGCGGCACTAGCTAGTCGTTAACCACGACGATCCCTACGGAGGGTTGTAATATAGGATTCAGAACAACCCAGGCTTCAGTAAAATGAATAGGGTCTTATAGTTCCGTCTTGCGGTATTGTCTCTATTTCAGAGGCATACTCATATCGTTCTGTAAAATCTGAAAATGGCGGGTCTTACACTTACAAAAACTTACTAAGAGTTAGTAATGATCTTAACCGAAAACGATAACTAAATCACTTATCGGAATATGAGTTATTCTGGAGATAGTATTTGGTCAAGAATTGTTTTGCTTTGTGAAAGAATTCTTGACTGCCCCACGGTAGCATTTGTTCTAAATCACTTAATTATTGTTGCAAAATAATGATTATGGGTACATTATCACTTGCTAAAACTTGATTGGATTTAAAGAAATTCACTTATAGAAATTTGTTTATAATTTCAGAATGACAAGTTCTATTATACAATTGTTGGCTTTCGGACAAACTGATTAAGGGACAATTATGTAAACTGAAACAAAATTTGAATACAATATCACGATAGATGATTTGAGATTTGTCTTAACGGAGGAATGTCCTCCCATTCCTAGCTCAAATACCAACCGAACTTTCGGGAAGCGTTTGATAAATGGATCAGGGCTAATGATAAAGCTCATGCTTATTTCTCACCAGCCTATCTAATGTTTTTAGTCAAAACACGACGGTATGAACACTGCCAAAGAGATTTTGGAATCTCTAAGAGGGATGTTTGGATAGCGTCCTTCACCCTGAAGCATGATGCTATCCGTTTACAATAGTCGCATTGAAAGAGGGACCAATGGTTTGTGAACATGTCTTGTACTGATGGTCCACCTTTATGTGGTTGAATGGAACGGTGTTGTGATGGATGAGAGAAGTCAAGTTGGCTTTATTTCTAGAATCTCTTCCGAAGAGTTTTCTGCAATTTTGTACCAATGCCTTGATGAATAAAATGAATACAACTTGACAACTTTGCTTATTGAGCTGCAGGCATTTCAGACCATGTTGAGAACTAAAGGCCTGGAACCAGTACCAGAAGTAAATGTTTTCTTCTACTGAAAAGAGAGGAATTTCCTCTAAGCCTGAAGTGCCTTGTCTTCACAAACTAAGAGTATTTCGGCAAAGAAAGACAAAGCGAAAGGGAAAAAGCCTGCTGAAAGAAAGAGTAAGAAAACCGCTGTAGAGAAGGAAATGTTTCCACTGCAACGATAATTGGGGCACTAAAAGAGAAATTGTCCTAAATATCTGCAGAGAAGACAGCAGAGAAGGAAAATAGGCTACTTAGTTCCTGAGAGACCGTTTGCTCAACTCATCCAGTAAGAGAAGTTTGCTGATGAAGATGTAAATTACCTTTGTTAAATCTTGTAATGAACCTTTTGTACAAATTTTTATGTTAATGAAATGTTCATTTTCAAAATTATGTTTGTTCTATCTCATAGTAACTTCTGTTAAGAATCAAAATTGTAATAGCCATCAACAAATATTCAGATATTTAAATGGCTAAGATCGAGTATAATGATTCTAGCTCTGACTGTTAACAAGAGTTGTTAAGGCAGGTCAAACCATCTTAATCAAAGAGTTGAGAGTACCTCAATGTGAGTGGGAGGAAAATGTGTTCCTAGCTTATTGTAGAAAAGATGAATTTACTCAGTTAGAAACCTATTTTGTATACTAATATGTTTACAATGATTATCTCGACTAAAGTTTAAAGATCATCTAGTAAACTAGAAAAATTACCAGAGTTAATAACCTGGTGCGGAAAAGTGGAGAAATATCAAGGTATGAGCATACCAAATGATAAAACCATGTATGTGCCCTTAGTTTATATTATTTCTCTATATAAACTTGAGAAACATAGTTCTTATATATCAGTATATTAATTACCACTGGAGTTTTAGTCCAAGTGGGAGTTTGTTGGGTTTATGTCTAAAAACTGCGTGGTTTGTAAACTTAAAACTTATTCTGAAAATTCAGATAAACTGTTGTGTTGAATATGTTTTTTAGAATCTAATAAACCTAAGTCCCTTGACTATTATATGGTACTTGAACTTTATGTGAGCATACAAGGGATCAGGTTCGAGTAAATAGTCAAAATGATCCTTATAATGGAATAAGTTGGGTACCTTATTCTAGGTAACACTATTGGAGTGGGCCTACTCTGTAGTTGTAACAAATGTTGTAAATGGCTACATACGAAAGTGATCCTAATTCGTGCATGTTAAAGGCATTAGGAGTGGGGGTGTCTGTTGAAAATGAGTTGTTGCAAGATCGGACCATGAAACTTGTTCAACTCTACTTTTTACGTTGGTTTACTTTTAAGACTTGAAATTCAAGCGATGACCTAGGTAATTTAACCTAATCTGCTAACTTTGAACTCCTGCTTGTTTGGGATATCTTTTGATCTGCAAACAGTGAGGAGTAGACCAATTGCCTCTGCTCAATAAGCTTTACCATTTTGGGGAATAAGAACAGATGAATAGTTGGAAACATAGGGTGCAAGAGGGAATTCACTCTAACCCATTAGGTTAGTGAGAGGTGTGTCCCTTCAAAGTGCTGATTCTTGGTCTTAACGAGAGGCCTCACCCTCTTATTGGTCTGAGAGGGATTCGATTTGTTGATGGATTATAATCAATTGTCATTAGGGACAATGGACTTAAGGAACAAAACGTAATTTTTTTCGGGGGAATACAGAGATTCGACCTAACCGTTATACGACAACTATGAAGGTATAACTTACTAGTTAGTTTATATGAGAGAACATTAAGTATATTCTAACATGAAGGGGAGTTCAGCTATGGCAGCTTTGTGAATCACTCATTAATTAGATGGGGGTTTTAGATCGGTCTAATGAGTTTAGCTTGATTAATCTCGGATCATTGTGAGCCCATGATCTGTAGGTCCGCGAGGTCCCCCTACTAGCTCGTAAATGGGTCGCTTTAGGTAGCTGAGAAATAATTTGAAACTTCAAATTAAAAGGAACAGAGAATTAATATTTAAATATGATTTAAAATATAAAGATGATAATTGTGTCAAAAATTAATTTAAATTTGATATTAAAATTAATTTGATTTTTAATAATTTATGAAAATTAATTAATAAAATAAAATTTTAAATTAAAATGATTAAAGCATTTGTATTTTTAAAAATTATAAATGAAAATCGTTTTTGCATGGCACATAATGAAAAGTCTTTATGCTCACACACAAACCATGATTTTCTCTACTTTGATTCTCGAAGCATGAAGCTGTAAGCCATGCATCCATCTCTTGGCTGTTCACTTGATTATAAAGAAAATTGGAGTTGTTGAGAATAATAAGAAGATACAAAAATTTGAGAGAAATAATCATTGTGAAGAAAGTTGTCTTCTTCAACTTGCTGCTGTGAGCTTCCTTGTTTTCTCCACATCTACAAGTTGTTCTTAAGTCCCACAACTCTGCCTAAAAGCTCCAAGACATAGTAGGAGCTTTGAGGGTTCACATTGAATTAAGTGAGATAGCAGCTGACAGCTGATTTTCTTTGAAGAGTTCTTCCAAAGGTATGTTCTATTAACCCATTTTTATTGAATGCATGCTTTAGTTTGCCAATTTAGTGAATTCAGAAGTGCTTATGATCCTTGATTCTTTTACTGCGTGTTGTTTACTCTAACATCTGAATTCATAGCCACTTTGGCGCGGTAGCGTGAATATGTCTAACATCACTTTTTTATACTCCCAAGGTATGCGTCATGCTTGTTTCTTCCCGAAGTACCAACGCATCCACCCACCTTGCGGATCCAACTTTCTATTATGTATTACTCTGTAGCCGCAAACATCCATGGATGAACGGCATGCGATCAATCTTTGGGAGGTTTTGAGATTCAATGATGCGATTCAATTGTGCGATAGCTACAAAAATAGACATGTTTGACGCAAATGACGCATAAATTGGGTGGCAGAGATTTTCAGTGGTTGATCGATGCAAGCTCACTTTTCACATAAAATCTTAGTATATCACCGTATTTCAGCTTGTTAGCCCTCAGTAACTCTAATAAAAGGCTCTAATAACTTTGTGTTTTCGTACCCGCTATCAGTACTTTTTACCTTGGATAGTTTAACAACTTTGACAATCATCCATTGAACTCTTTAACGGATCTTTACCAACTGTTGCATGCTTGCAAAAAATCTATCTAATTCACCTCGAGGTAGGTTTCCCAGGTAGGGGTGGCTCTGTTTCCGTCAACTTTAAATACCCTAGCCTAGACAGAACCTGCCTTTAGATAAAAGTCCCTTATAGTAGATTTGAATACATTTTTAATCTTTTATGCAATCAATTGAATCCTATTAAACCGATTTAATAAATTAACTAGGTTGTTAATCCCTTTAGGACCTTTGATTAGGTTTATCTCAATCCAATTTTAAAACATTTAAAACATGAGTTTCACCCTAATCGCATGCAACTATTTCTTATCGATGTTTAGTTCTTAATTTCTTGTATAACACTTATAATTGGAAGACAACCAAAACATACCAACGCAAAGTTAACACATGCAAGCATTCATAACATTTATAATAGCCTAAGTGTCATGCTCTATGCATTGTTCTTTCATTGCTACCATTTTATAAACTCTTATAAAACAAGCAAACGAACCAGCAAAACATGCTTCCATACACCCTCTTATACTATAACGCTATAATATAAGATGATGCATATAATGTTACTGCATTGCACAAATATAACTCTTATATTTTCTTTGTATATTTTTTGATGCATTCGCATGCTACTCATGTAATTTCGTTCATGCAATATTATAACCACTTTATATATCTGATGCATAATAATTGCACAACCTAAGGTTGGTTTCAAACTATATGTTCAAACACTTTTCCATATAACACCATATATCACGTGTATAAAAACAAAAGTTGATGAACCGGGAAAAATGCTTTTAAAATCTCAAAAAACAAAGCTAACTATTTACAAAACAAAGAGTCTTCGGTTTAAAACAGGCGAACCGGCGGGGCAAAGTCCGCATCTCACTGATAAACACCCGCAATGTCTACACGAAAGAAACAAATGCTTTGCTCAATCATTTACCTACGCTATCCAGAGTTAAACGATCATTAGCAATGATCGTGTACTTTTACTATCGATGAAGCATCCGAGGTTACGAGATCGTGCAGCACACTCCACAACGCAAGCCTTATACGACCGTCTAACCTACGATGCGATGAAGCAACAATTGTTCTAAACGATTGTGAGCGAGCACCTTTCGTATCGTATACCACGTGATCGTGTAGTCAGTGACTATGGAAGATGGCAAGCTAACTACCATGCTTCGTTTATGCACGCCTTTCTGCACGATAAGGCATAAAATGCTTCTAATTGCGATGTCTACCTCAAGTTCTATGCATCGTGCAACAACGTACACAATAGAGTAACGAATTTCCCCATGCATTTTACCATTAGTAACGATCCTTTAGTAAATATACACGATCGTAAGAAAAATATACATGATCGTTTATTAAATCCTAACGATCATGGTACCTGAGGCTACATAACCACGTAACCACTCTTGGTCTTCGTCTTCGCTGAGAAACCGAATCTTCATGCTTCAAAACTCATCCGAACGACTCGACTAACTCAAACTCTTGAATTACAAAACAAGATTAGCATGTTATTTCACCAAAACACATGGGCCTTAAAAATTAACACTTTTATAATTTATTAGAAAAGCTTGAAAACAGAGGCAATACACCCCGTAAAAATCATCAACGGCATCCACAAACGAATTTAACAATTAAACGCAATGCAGAAAACCCACCACGACTGTAAAAAAGTTTCAAACAGAAATGAAATTTGATATCAGAACACCTGGCTCGGATACCAATGAAGGAATCGAACATGAGGATTTTTCATGAGCCAGTAGAGGGATTCGTCCAAAATTCATATGTTATGAACATTTAGCAATTACAGTACACAATGGAACATATGGTCATGCACAAAACGAATTACACTGCTTTTCTAAAGATGAAGGGATAGAATTAACATACTGTGAAGACTCATCTTCAACCCTTGATCCGAAATGCTCGAACAATCAGCAAGACTGCAACATAATGTTTCGAACACTTTGACCGCAACATTCCACGGATCAAACAAAGAACTCGAACATTTGTAATCTTTAAGATCACGAACACAATGGGACTCCACACGAACACCAGAAACGACCTTCAAATAACCTCACTTGTCGAGTTGAGTATGACACCACCACAATGCTACCTTGGTATTTCTAACGGTGTGAAATCTAGAAGTGTGGGCTCCTATGTGGAAACTTGAGTAAGAGCCGAGACCGGAGGAGAACAATCGTGTAAACGATGAGAAAGTGGGAGATAACAGTGTCTATTCGTATAGACATGCCCAATCATTTAACAAATGTTATGCGATCGTTTATCAAA